>NW_026110408.1:0-75000 GCF_024679095.1 Eriocheir sinensis | reverse complement strand
GTTTTAATTTCATTTTGCATTCTCTTTAACTCTTTTTCCTTTCCCTTTTAACCTCCTCAGCCACATTTCTTTCTTGAGTTTTTCTTGAGTCTCTTCTGTCCACCATGAATTTCCTTTTCTTTTTCCATCTCTCACCACTTTCATCCCTACCACTTTTTGTTGTTGTAGTTACCATTGTTACTTTAAATGTTCCAAAAACTTTTTCAATATTTGTACTATCTTTTACACTTTCCCATTTTTCACTTAAGGCCTCTGCCATTTCACGTTTATAGTCATCTTTTATTTCTTTTTCCTTTAACTTTTCTATCTTTAGTATTTCCTTTTTTACTTCACCTTTCTTTTCAAACACCCACTTTTCTTTCAGCTTTAATTTTGCCAGCACTGCAAGATGGTCAGAGCCATCGAACATTCCTCTTACTACCATCGCGTCACAAATATCTTTTCTAAGCCTTTCATCAACTGCCACATAATCAATCAATCCTTTTTGCTCATAGTCTTCTCCCCTCCTTCATGTGTATCGGTGGATATTCTTGTGCTGAAAGAAGTTGTTCGCTAGGAACGGCCCCCTCTCAGCACAGACATCCACCAGGCACTCTTCATTTTCATTCTTCCCAGGTATCCCCGATTTTCCCACCACATCCATTATACATTCATCACTCACTTTAGCATTCATATCTCCCATCATAATAAGTTTCCTTTCTTTCTCAAAGCTCTTCAGACATGTATATTCACTTCCTCCCAAAAAGCTTCCCTTTCTCACAGTCCTTTTTTACTTTTCACATTTACTGGTGCATTTATACACACCCAAACATACTTTACTAAACCTACTTTTCCTTTCACCCACTCAATTCTTGACCCCTTCCAATCATAATCAGTCACACCATTCCACACTCTTTCAGACATCACAATAGCACATCCTTCCTTACTCCTGCCTCTATACCTCTCATCCATCCCCGTCCATACAACCCCCCCAGGCACACCCTCCCATGTACCCTCTCTACCATCACTCACACCAGTTCCTCGAATATGTGTTTCACTCCCAACACATCCACCCAACCATTCACAAAATTTTCAATCATCACTCTCCCCTTTTCCTCATCACCTACTCCATTCACATTTATAGACACCTGTCTCAAGCATTCCCTACTCTCCTGCCGCCCCTTGGGGAATTTAAAAAAAATGGAGTTTGGTCGGAGTGGCAGAAGATGTGAATATGATTATGAGATGGGAAGTGAGATAATATGCAGAGGAATGGAGGAAAAAGATGTAGGAGTAATGGTCTCAGAGAACATGTCACCGGACAAACACATCAACAGGATAACGGGACAAACTCTGAATTTGCTGAGGAACATAAGGACGGCATTTGTGTAGTATTCGAATGAGGAGATGATGAGAAAAATAACAGTCACAATAATAAGGCCAAGGTTGGAGTATGTAGCAGTGGTCTGGTCTCCACGAAAAGATCATAAAGAAGCTGGAAAGGGTGCAGAGAGTGGCAACTAAGATGGTACCGGAACTTCGAGATCGGACTTATGAGGAGAGACTCAATAGCATGGGGCTCACAGTCCTGGAGGGAAGAAGAGAAAGAGGAGATCTGATAGTGGTGTACAGGGTGGCAAACGGAGTGGAGCATTTGGACGGAGAGGACCTGTGTGTGTGGAACGAGAGAGAAACAAGAAGACATGGAAAGAAGTTGAGGGCGACCACGTGTAGGAGAGATGTGAAAAAGTTTAGCTTCCCAAACAAGCATTGAGCTATGGAATAGACTGGAAGAGGAGGTGGTCTGTGCAAGAAACATTCATGATTTTAAGGAAAAGTTGGATGAGAGTGGATATGGAGACGGGACAGCACGAGCATAGCTCTTTTCCCGTATGTCACAACTAGGTAAATACAACTTGGTAAATACACACATACACACACACACACACACACACACACAAACTGTGTGTAGCTCAATCGGCTAGAGCGCCGCGCTGCAAGGCTTCACGGCCAAACTGGCGTTGGTTCGAGGCCCGCTCAGGCCGGATACTTTCCGTTGACTAGGAGTGGTTACTGTCCCCCGTTGAGCAAGGAGGATGGGGTGTGTGGTGTGTGAGGTCCTGGCAGTACCCAGAGATCGACAATGATGAATACTTGCTCACGTTGTGAGGGTACCTGCTGGCGAAAGCGAGTCCAATTCATGATCAGGCCGTGGTGAATTACACACACACACACACACACACACACACACACACACACACACACATATATACATCCCTAATTAACAATAATGTAAAGCAAAAAAAAAAAAAGTAAGTTACGTTCCCCTTCACACTGCGCACTAGACAATAGAGAGATACATAAGGATGATAGAGGATACTGTGCGTGCATTATAAAAAATAAATACATACATGATACTTGGAGTGTAATATTTGTTGGAGATTCTAATTGCAACTGGGAGGTGTTTGAAACAGAAGGAAATGAAAATACATGTGGGGGAAAGTTACTGGAACTGCTAGAGAGTAACCTTTTGACTCTATGGGGAACAGAGGAAACTATAGACATATAGCCAGAGATGGGGCAGCAAGATTGGATTTAATATTTCATATGGGATGAAGATATCAGGAAAGGTGAAGCATGAATGCCTGTATATAAAAGGTGACCATGAAATCTTGGAAGTCAAACTGGATGAAGAATGATAAAATTAATTAAAGAAGAACATAAAAATAAGAGGAGAGACTATAACAAAGCCATGTGTGAAGACTTAACAGCTTTTTTTGGTAGTAGAAACTGTGTGGTGATGAAGCAATTTAAGTGTGTGCAGAAATATGACAAAGGTGTATAGTGAAGGAGTGAATAAATGTGTGCCACTATGTAGGAAAGAAGTAAGGAAAAGGAATGGTTTAATGGGAGATGCTTTGAGGCCAAACAAAATAGAGATAGAGCATGGAAAATTTAAGGAAGAAAGAATGAAACCAACAGAGAAAGACATAAACATCTTAGAAAAGAATATACAAGAGTGAAAAGAGAGGAAGAAAAAAATGAAAATAACAAAGTGGATAAATGTTAGGAAACTAAAATTGTTCCATAAATACATTGAGTAAACAACAAAAAACTGAGTGTAATAAGGATAAGGGACGATGAGTAGGTATATGATGAGGAAAAATAGATCAGTGAAGCGTTAAACAAAAGTTTTCTAAAGGTACTCAGTAAAGAGTTAATTTGATCCCATGGCGACAGAAGGAAGAACAGTTAAAAAATTGGAAAATATTTTTGTGGACAAATTATTTACTAAACCTTATGAAGTCACTGGATGGCAGATGGCAATTGGACCAGATGATATATTGGGCCAAGTACTAATGGAATGTAGTGAAGAACTGATAGATCCAATATACTACATAATAACTTGCTCACTTAGGACTGGTTCAGTGCCAAGAGAATGGAAGAGGGCTAATTTGATTCCCGTACATAAAAATGGAGACTGAGAAGAATCTCTAAATCATAGAACGGTCTCAGTCACAAATGTTGTTTGTAAATTATGCGAGAGTAATAAAAAAAAAAAAAATGCATTGAGCACCTGAAAAACCAAATGACAGCTGACATGAAATTTGTTTTTTTGACAAGGAAGATCATGTGTTACAAACTTGGTCTGTTTTCACTCGAAAGTAATTAACATAATGCAGGAGAGAGATGGATGGGTGGATGTATATATCTGGATTTAAAAAAAAAATCATTTGACAAAGTGCCACATAATAGATTACTATGGAAATTGGAGCATAAAGAGAAGGAGTGTGGGAAGTATAAGGAACTGGATGAGGGATTACTTGATGAACAGAGATATGAGAAAGGTGGTGAAGGACGAAAAGTCAGAGTGGAGAAGAGCGACGAGTGGAGTGCCACAGGGCTCAGTGCTGGCATCAATAATGTTCTTAATATTCATTAATGATGTGCTGGAAAGTGTCGTTATATGAGTTTGTTGTCAGATGATAGCAAGCTCCTGAGAAGGATAAAGAAAAGAAGGTTGTGAGAGGCTTCAAAATGACTTAAATGAGATATATGACTGGAGTAAGCAGTGGGAAGTAGAATTCAACACAAAGAAATATCATATGATGAGAAAGGGAAATAGTAAGAACAGACCCAAGGCAATATATAAGATGGGTGATGGATACAGATGCAGCAAACAACGAAAGGGACCTTGGAGTGATTGTTCAAAATGCATTGACCCTGTTTTTTTTTTTTTTTTTTTTTACGTTGCGGTAGGCTTCTTCCCGGTGGATCCTGATGGTCGGTCCAAGGCTTCTTCCCGGTGGGTCCTGATGGTCGGCCCAGCCCGTTCTGGCGCAGGCGAGTGTTTATAGTGGCGCCATCTTGCATTGGCTCATGCTGCCCTCCCGGAGCTCTTCTTTGATCCTAGAATCAAGAGTCCGGGTTGATAGGTGGTCTTCTGGACAGCATGTGGGTAGTTTTAATCCACTCGGCGGCGGCTGAAAAATCCCAGCTTGGTGGCACCGGTCG
The DNA here is from genome assembly GCF_024679095.1 of Eriocheir sinensis. Taxonomy (NCBI): domain Eukaryota; kingdom Metazoa; phylum Arthropoda; class Malacostraca; order Decapoda; family Varunidae; genus Eriocheir; species Eriocheir sinensis. The sequence continues at coordinate 70,506 of NW_026110408.1, read as the reverse complement.
GGGATTGAACTCGCGTCCTCCTGAACGTGGGGCCGTCTCGCTATCCGTTCAGTCACCGCCTCCCCAAAGATAAGCACACAAATAGAATATTTGGAGACACATATAGTCTGTTGCAAAATATTAGAATGGTGTTTCATTATATGGATAAGGATATGATGACAATAATCATAGCGGCAATGATAAGACCAAGACTAGAGTGAGTGACAGTGGGAACGGATGGATGTTCCGATTGTGCGCTCCTGCATCTGCTGACTCGACAATAGCGAGCAGTGGGAGCAGGACTCTGAGAGATGTGTATTGCGTCTGTGAAGACTGTTCAGGCGCTAAGTGTATTGCATGCTGTTTGTGCCCTAAGTGGTGTCATGTGAAGTGTGCTCATCTGACAGGGGTCAAGTAGGATAATATACCCAAAATAAACTGGGTGTGTTCGCCGTGCTTACACAAAGCATCTTTAGCAACCAACATTATGGCAAAATTGGATGAATTTAAGCAAGAATTATCTAAAGAATTATTAGTTGTGAAAATGAAGTTGAAACTCGGGCACTCAGTGTGAAAGAGAAGTTGGGCGCGGTGGCGGAGCTTTGTGCTGACAAGGCAGAGTTGGCTGGCGCCAGCTGGGCTGATGTAGCAAAACGGAGGAGGAAGAAGCATCTGCTTGTCGTGAAGGCCTCTGATCAAGATAAAACTTAATTGCTACTGAGATGAAAAATGAAGTTTCCCAGGCATTACAATTAAGGCATTCAGATTACTGATTCAAGATTCACGAATGGAGGTACGTAACATTGTTATGAACTTTGATGATGAGAATATAAGGAATGAAGCAGCACAGAAATTAGGAAATATAGAGCATGTTAGCACAAAAAGTGGGGAAAATTAAGGCCAAAGATCATGCTCTGCAATGTGCATAAGGAGGAGAACGGGGATACGATAACTGAGACATTGTTAAACAGGAATGAGTTCCTACACTCGATTCCAGGAGTTGAGGGGAAAATTGAGAAGATTTTCATTAAGCCTGCTGCTGGTGGCACAATGCGCTATATACTGAAATGTGACCAAGCTGTCAGAAAGCTGATCCACAAGCATCATGACAAGATAAAACTAGAATGGGGAGTGTAACCTATATATATACTGTGAGAGATAGATACCATGCATGCATGCAATAGTATGTTACCATTGTCAAAGATACGGCCATCTTGAGGCCAACTGTACTGCCAAGACCAATGGCAAAGCCCCAAAATGTCTCAAATGTGACGGGGATCATAAATCCAAGGAGTGCACCATGGCTGAGAAGAAATGCATAAATTGTGTGAGGTACAAGAAGCCTGAAATTAGTGAATGGCCAGTGTTGTGTAGTTCTTCAGACTGAAATTGAGAGAATTCGTAACATAACCGATCATGGCTATTAATTAGTGTTTTTACTTGAAGAAAAATTGTGTGTGATAAATGTTCGAGTTGGAAATAATCGTTGGACATTAGATTGTGATACTATTAAGAAAATATCAGATTAATAGAAAATGAAATAATGGATATTTGTGATACTGTAAAAAGGAAAGATATTGTGATTAGCACGAACCGAAACATGAATGATGCCATGTTTATTAAATAAGAAGACATCAGTAGGCTATCCATGAAAGCAATTAAGACTCACTTACTACGACGTTGTGAATAAGTACATATCGAGGATTATTACTGAGGCTAACATCATAATTCTTGACGGCCCCTGCAGAGCGCTGCACTGACAGTGGAGCGGGGCCTGAAACCTCATCAACGGTAAATGGTAATTTAGCCCCCACAGGCAGAAAGATGTCAGGAAGCTGGAAAGGATACAGAGGATAGTGACCAAAATGGTCCCGGAGTTGTCAAGTCTGTCATTTGAGAACAGACTGGAAGAAATGGATCTGACGATGCTTGAAGAGAGAAGAAGAGGAGACCTTATAGCTTTGTATATATTGTTATGCCGGACGTGTTACTTGGGTTCCGTGTCGCCGTCAGGAGACTCCGTGGGAGGGAGATATGTAAACACTTTGCACAGTTTCTGTAGTTTAATATTCTTCCTTAGTAGTACACTTCACTCTGACTCTTCACTGACCACTAGCTTACTATGACTGGGACTGACCTCTCGCCCTCTTCCTATATATATCCAGAACAGTACAGTCTAGAATGTTACAGTATATTTTAGATCATACAAGAACATGTAGCAAAAGTATGTGCGAGATGGCAACACTTCCTGCCTGAGGCCTGGCATGGGCGCGGACGAGGCTTTGCTCCCCGCCCCCCTGCTCGCTCTTCCCGGAGCCTTCTAGAGCCCCATGGACGCCGGGGGAAGCTTCCAGCACAACAATATTTACTAGTGGATAGGAGCAATTCGATAGAAATGACCTACTTGTGACAGAGGGGTGAGGGGGGGGGGGGGGCATAGAGGGCACTATAAGAAGCTGAAAAAGGAAACATGTCGGTAGGATAAAACGAAGTACGTACAATTCCCCGTAAAAGTGTAGATGAGTGGAATGGTCAACGGAGGAGACTGTGGACGAGGCAGGGAGTGCCCATCAATTGAAGGAGAGGTTGGATAAATATAGACAAGGAGACAGGATAATCCGAGCTTAGCTCAGGCCCTGTAAACCACAAATAGGTACACACACACACACACACTACACCTTTTCACCTTCAAATAAAAAAAAAAATGAACTTCAAATTAAAAAAGTTGACTTTCATATTAAAAAAATGACCAAATTAAAAAAGTTGACTTTCAAATTAAAACACGACTTCTAAATTAAAAAAGTTGACTTTCAAATTAAAAGTTTACTTTCAAATAAAATAAAAAAATTCAAATTAAAAAATGTAATTAAACTGAAAACCACACCTTTTCCTCTCCCCCTCCAGCCTCCCCTTCTCCTCTACCCCTCCCCCCTTCAATAGTCCTCCCTCCCCCCCTCAATAACCCCCCACTACATCCGTTTTCCTCTCCCCCTCCCCCCTTCAATATTCCCCCAATACATCCCTTTTCCTCTCATAAGAACATAAGAACGCAGGAGTCTGCAAGAGGCCGGTAGGCCTGTACGAGGCAGCTCCTTTGACCCTAAGCTCCCGTGTATCTAACCCCACCTAATATTGCTGTCCATGAATTTATCTAGTCTATTTTTGAATGTGACAATTGTATTGGCACTTACCACGTGACTGCTAAGCCTATTCCACTCATCCACCACCCTGTTTGTAAACCAATTTTTGCCTGTGTCCCTGTTGAATCTTAATTTATCCAGTTTAAACCCATTACTTCGTGTCCTACCCGGTTCTCTTACCAACAAAACCTTATGAATGTCTCCCTTATTAAAGCCCTTCATCCATTTATTAACCTCGATCATGTCTCCACGCACCCTTCGCCTTTCTAGAGAATGCAAGTTTAACTATTTGAGTCTTTCCTCGTATGGTAAGTTTCTCAACCCCTGAATCATCTTAGTCATCCTCCTCTGCACCGATTCTAACATTTTGATATCCATTCTATAGTAAGGTGACCAGAACTGAACCGCATAGTCAAGATGAGGTCTAACTAATGCTAAATATAGTTTGAGGAAGACTTCGGCGCTTCTGTTGCTTACGCTTCTTGAAATAAATCCCAGTACCCTATTTGCTCGATTTCTAGCTTGAATGCATTGTGCCCTTGGACGGAGATCAGAGCTCACTAAGACCCATAAATCCCTCTCGCACCCAGACCTGCTTATGAGAGTGTCATTTAAGCAATAGTTATGAGGGGTTGTTCTTACCTACACTCAGAATACTGCACTTCCCTACATTGAACTTCATCTGCCATTTATCCGCCCAGTCATACAATCTGTTGAGTTCACCCTGGAGAATACTACCCAGCTAGCAAAAAATGTTGGCCCCATATGGGTTTGTGAGTGGGCGGATTTGGGCCCATTTGGCCCATGTGGGCCCTTTGTGGGCAATATGTGGGCAAATGTTTATAAGCATGGGTCTGATGTGGGACCCATATGGGCAATGTGGGCCACCTTGGATCAGCTGTCAGGAGTGTTCTAAAACGTATTTTGTGAATTTTCTCTAACTTTAAAGGCCATTATAGTTTCAAAGCCTGAAAAGTTAAAATAAAACCTCATTATTAATCTCTGGATAGCACATTATTTTGTTGCAAAGCTGTTTAGTCCGGCCGAGGAAATGGCGCAAACAATAAAGAGTGAGGAGATAACAGAGACGATGATTGTGGTGTTCCAGGTGTAGAGAGTAGTGTGTAGTTTGTGTATTGCTCGTTTGTTTTGTCTCTACGGGAGCTTTCGTTTCAAAGGCCTGACTCAAGAGGAATCTTGAGACTCCTGTAACATCAAGATCAAGATCAAGAATATTCAAAATGGAGCGGAGAGAGGACGGACCAGATTCACCTGATTTAACGACGATTTCGCGACTCTTCTGACCCTAGTTTTTGCTGTGAGTAAGCCTACTTACTCTTGAAGATGCCTGTGAGCACCTGTGGCGTGTGTGAGAGTGGTGTGACCACCAGGTGGAGTGGAGTGGCGTGTGAGAGGCGTGAGCTTTGGTTTCCTGTGTTGGTATCAAGACCAACTCGAAACTTGGAAAACGGGAACCTTGTGTACCTTAGGGTGATACCTTAGGATGTGACGAAAGGATGAAACTGTTGAGCACGTGGTACTGGAATATGAGAAGTATGATAGAGAGATGAGAGCAGTTGTTAGAACGGGGATGTAGAGAATGGATGGTGTTGCTGCTGGGACTATGTGTGGATACGACTGAAAAGATGACTGTGGCAGTGAAGGAGTACTTGGAGAGAATGTGGTGTGCCAGGTTTAGAAAATATATTGTGTATGCTGTGTATTGTTCCTATGTATTTTTCGGTATTATTATCACAGTGGTCAGAATAGGATTTTGGGGTTGAAACTACTTTTTTTCTGATGGATTTCGATGTGCTGTTAAGAAATCTGACAATTTTTTCCATTGCAAATTCTTTTTTGATCCCCCCATACTTTAGGTTAGGTTAGGTAGGTTAAGTTAGGTTATGTTCGGTTAGGTTTGGTTAGGTCAGGTTAGGTTAGATTTGGTTACGTTAGGGGGCAGGGTTTTTTTTAATTGAAAAAATAAAAATAAAGTTTTTTTCCTTCCCCCCTGGAATTTAGGTTAGTTTTGGTTTGGTTAGGAGGGGGTGGGGGGGCAAAAAAATTGTGATGGAAAAAATTATCAAATTCATAGAGCACATCGAAATCTATCAGGAAAAAATATTTTTGACCCCCAAATCCTATTCTGACCTCTGCGATAAATTTACCTACTTTTCTTTACAGGAGTTGCTGTTCCAAAGGCCTGACTCAAGGGGAGGCTGTTGAGTCTAATGTAAAATCAAGATCAAGCGGTTTTTGGAGGGAAAACACCATAACCAGAAACAAGGAAACTCCCCCACTCACTGGCCTTATTCCACGTCCACAGACCCACAGTATCTGACCTCCTGAGTGGTAACCAAGACCCTGGCCTGGCCTTCAAGATCCTAAAACTCGCCAGAACCTTTCTCAAGAAAACAGAGCAACTCAAGTCAAACAGTCATCCACCTACTACTTGCACCTTTGGGGCACTACCTAGAGGCTGTGGTACCATAGCCTTCACGGGCCCCAGCAAATACACAACAAGAACATGTGTACAGTAAGATCGCTCTTGCCCTCTCCCGTCTTTGGTGATTACCTTGTTGCTCTGACCTGCCGTTTGCATCTGTTACTAACAGTATGATGTGTGTGGATGTGTTTTGTGTGGTGTAGTACAGTACGGCACGTATGTTGCTCGTATTACCTGTGTAATGGTGTGCAGTTGTCTTTTTTCTTAACATCGTCAGGAGAAAACCTGTTTGGGCCGAAACATATGTGTCTCAGTGTGTACATTTTTTTCTAGATCAATACACATCTATATAGGTGTGTGAGTAAGTGTGAGTGGTTATTCCTTGTGTGTGAGTGCAGGTTTGGATGGTATACCTACGTAAATTGGGCACTCATTACGCAGAGTGCACCCTCACGCTCACACCAATTACTGCTAATGTAACTAAACCTAACCTAACTAAAACCAACCTAACCTAATGTAATCTAACCTAATTTAACTCTGGTTGGAATGCTGTGAGCACGAGGGTGCACTCTGTGCAGTGAGTGCCTGTAAATTGTATATTGGTGTGAGTGTGCACTTAGCAGCTAGTGTTATTGCATGTGTAGTGGATTGTTGCTGTTGACACCCCCGGTGGTGGCCAGCTGACGTACGGGTGAGGAGAAAAAGGTGAGTGTGCAACAATAATTTTAATTTAGGTGCCAGTTGTTCATTAATTGTACCGAATTTTCCCTTGCTTTGGTGGGTATTTTATGTTGTAGGTACTGTTATGTAGTACATGTAGTAGGCGTACTGTACATGTTTATCTACTCTGTATCTGTTCTTTGACTTACCGGGTACCGCTGTATATATGTAGGCTGTGTTAATAGTTATAGGCCTGACCTTGCCCTATTTATTTGTTGTCTGCAATTGGACCGAGACTAGTGAGAGAATTTTTACCGAAAATTCTGCCTCATGCTATAATACTTCCTAGCTATATACTGTTAGGCACGGTAGGAGGAGGCTTGCTTTGTTGACTATTATTTTGGGTATCATTAGAGGGTAAGCCTGACTTCTGGCATCTAGCCAAAAATATCTCCTCCAATTTCACCTCTTCCTCTTTCCCTCCTCTCCTTAACCCTGACGGCAGCACCGCCGTCTCATCTGTCTCTAAGGCTGAACTTTTCGCTCAAACTTTCTGTAAGAACTCCACCTTGGACGATTCTGGGCATATTCCTCCTACTCATCCCCCCTCTGATTCCTTTATGCCTGTTATTAAGATTCTTCCTAATGATGTTTTCTATGCCTTCTCTGGCCTCAACTCTCAGAAGGCTTATGGACCTGATGGAGTGCCTCTTGTTGTCTTTAAAAACTGTGCTTCTGTGCTGACACCCTGCCTGGTCAAACTCTTTCGTCTCTGCCTATCAACATCTATCTTTCCTTCCTGCTGGAAGTATGCCTTTGTACAGCCTGTGCCTAAGAAGGGTGACCGTTCCAATCCCTCAAACTACCGCCCTATAGCTTTACTTTCCTGTCTATCTAAAGCTTTTGAGTCAATCCTTAACCGGAAGATTCAAAAGCACCTTTCCACTTCTAACCTTCTATCTAATCGCCAGTATGGATTCCGCAAGGGGCGTTCTACTGGCGATCTTCTTGCTCTCTTAACTGACTCTTGGTCATCCTCTCTTAGCCGTTTCGGTGAAACTTTCTCTGTTGCGCTAGACATATTGAAAGCCTTCGATAGAGTCTGGCACCAGTCTTTGCTTTCTAAACTGCCCTCTTTCGGATTCTATCCCTCTCTCTCTTCCTTTATCTCCAGTTTCCTTTCCGGCCGTTCTATCTCTGCGGTGGTAGACGGTCACTGCTCTTCCCCTAAACCTATCAACAGTGGCGTTCCACAGGGCTCTGTCCTATCACCCACTCTCTTCCTATTATTCATCAATGATCTTCTTTCCATAACGAACTGTCCTGTCCACTCGTATGCCGACGACTCCACTCTGCATTATTCAACTTCCTTCAATAGAAGACCATCACAACAGGAAGTACACGACTCCAGACTGGAGGCTGCAGAACGCTTAACCTCAGACCTTGCTATCATTTCCGATTGGGGCAGAAAGAACCTTTTGTCCTTCAATGCCTCAAAAACTCAATTTCTCCACCTATCAACTCGACACAATCTTCCAAACACCTATCCCCTATTCTTCGACAACACTCAGTTGTCACCTCCTTCAACACTAAACATCCTCGGTCTATCCTTAACTCAAAATCTCAACTGGAAACTTCATATCTCCTCTCTCGCTAAATCAGCTTCCTCGGGGTTGGGCGTTCTGTATCGTCTCCGCAAGTTCTTCTCCCCCGCGCAGTTGCTATCCATATACAGGGGCCTTGTCCGCCCTCGTATGGAGTATGCATCTCATGTGTGGGGGTTGTCCACTCACACAGCTCTCCTTGACAGAGTGGAGTCAAAGGCTCTTCGTCTCATCAGCTCTCCTCCTCATACTGATAGTCTTCTACCTCTCAAATTCCGCCGCAATGTTGCCTCTCTTTCTATCTTCTATCGATATTTCCACGCTGACTGCTCTTCTGAACTTGCTAACTGCATGCCTCCCCTCCTCCCGCGGCCACGCTGCACACGACTTTCTACTCATGCTCATCCCTATACTGTCCAAACCCCTTATGCAAGAGTTAGCCAGCATCTTCACTCTTTCATCCCTTACGCTGGTAAACTCTGAAACAATCTTTCTTCATCTGTATTTCCTCCTGCCTACAACTTGAACTCTTTCAAGAGGAGGGTATCAGGACACCTCTCCTCCCGAATTTGACCTGGCTTTCGGCCACCTCTTTTGATTCTTTTTTGGGAGCAGCGAGTAGCAGGCTTTTTTATTATTGATTTCTTTTTTGTGTGTGCCTTTGAGCTGCCTCCTTTGTCGTAAAAAAAAAAAAAAGCCATAACTGAATCAAATGTAGAAGATTTTGACTGATTTCTGCGCTCCGTCGAGTGTATATAATGACTGCTGGTAATCCAAATTGCAATAATCAGAGTATTTCTTCATGAGGACTTTATTTGAAGTTGTTTTAGTTGTGCAGTATGGGCTGTTTTATATAGCTCTTGCACACCCACCTACCCCTGTTATGTTTTTGTATTAACCACATTTGAGTGGCATGGCCCCGAGACAGCTGGTCTTTCATGCTCTTAGGAGAAGCAATTTATGTATTTGCACAAAAGTAGTAGACAGGTACAAATCATATTCTGCTGTTATTCATATGTGTTGATTTTATTGCATTGAGTAATTTCATTCACTATTTTCCAGCAAACCCATGTTCAGAATTAGTTGGTTGGCTGGCTATTCATGGCCTATGGAACCAGTGCATTATTTTCAGTAGGGTGAAAAATAACTTGTGTTTTTGTAGTTTTCAAAAAGCAATAAACCAGGATTTAGTTTTAAGTACATATTTTTTGCCTCAGGTTGTTGTTGGTGATTCCTAGGCTGCCTGGCCCCTGAGAAAGGTCATTGCCAAGACTGGGCTTTCTTACTGTGCTCTCATGGAGTGTATTCTATGTTGTTGGCACATCTGCCTGATAAATTTGCCTCGGGTTGATAAGCATGGATAATGTACTTAGGCCAACAGGATGATAGTTCCTGCTGCCCACAGATCCATTGTTGGAGCTCAAATGACATCCCTGTGTACATCAGTTTATTGCCTTTTGTTGAAAGTAATTTCTTGGTTTCAAATCCTTGAAAGGTGACTTTCAAGGATTTGAAACCAAGAAATTACGTTCATCAAAAGGCAATAAACTGATGTACACAGGGATGTCATTTGAGCTCCAACAATGGATCTGTGGGCAGCAGGAACTATCATCCTGTGCATCTAGGGGAATGTTGCCCATGCATGCCCATATGGTTACCACATGGGCCCACTCTGCCCACCTGGGCCCCACACTGATTCCCTATTGCATCCCCCATCTGGGGTCCGTGTGGGCAAATGTGGGGCCCATATTTGCCTATCCGGGGCCCACCAAGATTGCCCAACTGGGAACCCATATTTTTGCCCACATTTTCCCATATGTTGCCCACATGGGGCCCACATTTTTTGCTAGCTGGGTAGCGTCCTGATCCGACTCAATTACTCTACCGATCTTGGTATCATCTGCAAATTTACTAACATCACTACTAATTCCTGTATCTAAGTCATTGATATAAATAATAAACAAAAGTGGACCTAATACCGAACCTTGTGGGACCCCACTCGTAACACATCCCCAGTCAGATCTTTTACCATTGATTTGCACTCTTTGCTTCCTATTACTAAGCCACGCCTTGACCCAGTTCAAAACTTTACCCTCTACTCCGTGAGCCTGTAATTTAAGCAACAGACGTTGGTGAGGAGCTTTGTCAAACGCTTTACTAAAATCAAGCTAGATTACATCATAATTTTCATCTCTGTCAACCGCCTCAAATATTTTATTGTAGAAGGACAAGAGATTGGTGAGGCATGACCTACCTTTTGTGAACCCATGCTGCGAGTCGTGAATTAAGCTATGTTTCTCTAAATGCTCCCGAATGTTCCTGGCTAATACGGACTCCAGCATCTTGCCTATAACCGGTGTCAAGCTAATTGGGCGATAGTTTGAAGCAACTGACCTGTCCCCCTTTTTAAAAATCGGCATCACATTAGCTACTTTCCATAGGCTTAGCGCATAGCCAGTATTTACCGACATCTTAAAGATGTCGGTTAGTGGGTCACTGAGTACATCACCTAATTCCTTTAATACCCTCGAAAATATCCCGTCAGGATCTGGCGACTTGTTCTTCTTAAGCTGATCTATCTCATCCTGAACTACTTGCCTGGTAATGATTATATCCCTCAATTTATCGCCATCCCCGCCCTCGTACACCTGAACCCTTTCCGGTATAGTCGTTCGATCCTCCTGTGTGAATACTGAAAGGAAGTAGTCGTTCAACAATGTGCTCATATTTTCGTAATTTTCTACTAGCTCCCCTGTGTTTGTTTTCAGTGGTCCAATTTTCTCCCGTGTTTTTGTTCTATACATCTGAAAGAAGCCCTTAGGATTACTTTTCGCCTCATTTGCTACTTTGATCTCATAGTTCCTTTTTGCTATCCTGGTGTTTTTCTTAACTAATCTAGATAGTTCGATGTACCGGCCCCTGAGATGTGGTTCACCATTCTTTATTTTCTGATAAATTCCCTTTTTTAACCCAATCTCGTGTTTTAGTCCACGAGTCATCCACTTAGGATCATTGTTTTCTTTTCTAAGTGTTCGCTGTGGTATATGCTGTCCTTGCCCCTTTACTATTACTCTAGCTAAATTATTGTAAGACATTTCTACCTGGTTTTCCTGGCTCTCCAATCCGGAGTTCTGGCCCTCATGAATCCCTAAATTATCCCAGTTTACCTCTTCAAGATGTCTTCGAAGCTCCTCGTAATTTGCTCTTCTAAAATCTGGCACAAACACTGGGTTTGGTTCGCGGGTTACCGCCCAGTCTAAGCTAAAACGAACAGTTCTGTGGTCACTATTTCCTAACTCTCCGCCCACCTCCAACTCACGTAGCAAGTTCCCATTATTGGTTAGGACTAAGTCTAATATGTTATCTCCTCTGGTAGGCTCAGTAACTACCTGCTTAAGGAAATTATCTTGTATAACTTCAAGAAAGTCCTCGGCTTCCAGGTCACCCACTAGGTCTTCCCAGTCGATATTCCTATAATCAAAGTCCCCCATTACGCAGACATTTCTACTCCTACTCGCCCTGCCAATCTCCTGTAGTAATATACTCGTGTCCTGCCTGTTAAGGCTGGGTGGCCTGTACATAACTCCTAGAGTTAGTTTTTCTTTCCCTTTGTAAACGTCCACCCAAACTGATTCTGAATCCATGTTAGTTTTGACTGAATTCTTAACTAAACATTTAAGTGAGTCTTTAACATATAGCGCAACTCCACCTTCCTTTCTGCCCCTTCTGTATTTGTGAAACATCAGATAACCCGTTATCTCAAATTCTGATCTAAAATTTCTATTGGCAGTGTCTATCCATGTCTCAGTGATCGCTATTATGTCAAAATTTTCTGAACAAGCTTCACCCCTTAATCAGTCTATCTTGTTTATGAGGCTCCTGCTGTTAGTATAGAAGATTCTTAGCCCGTCCTCTGTTACTCCCCTATAATTACTTCTAAGCTGCCTTGTTATATTATGAGCTAAATGTCCTCTCCCATTACTCCTCCCATTGCTCCCATTACTCCTCCCCCCCTCGCCTATACTAAAAAATCCCTCAGGATACCAAGTGCTCGCTCAAGGGAGTCTGAGAGAGCCTCAACACCCTTGAACGTCAAGTGTATCCCGTCACGGGCGTAGAGGGCGTCGTTGCCAAAGAAGAGGTCCCAATTGTCGATGAACAGCCACCCATTGCGCTCGCAGTGCTCAGCAAGTCTGCTGTTCACTGCTATCGCCCTGGACAGCCATCCATCGCCAACGCCCCTCCTTGGCAGGACGCCACACACTACTGGCGACCCACTAGCGTCACGTATCCTGCCTAACAATTCTCTAAAACGCCTGAGAAGGTCCTCCCTTGGCACACGAGAAACGTCGTTTCCGCCACAGCTAAGAAAGACAATGGGGTTCGATCCCTCGCTTGCCATACACGCCTCAATCCTGTCTGATATATGGCCCACCCCTGCCCCTGGGAAACACACCCTCGTCCTGTTCTTATCCTTGGAGCAAAAATACTTGTCAACATAACGAACCTGACTATCACCAACAACAAGAACCCGACGGTCAGAAGAGGGGCCAGGAGGGGTGGGTGAATGGGGGAGGGGAGAGCGGGAAGGGAGGGGAGGGACCTGCTGTGAAGAACGAGGAGAAATTGTGGAAGAGGTGGAAGGTGGAAAGGAGGAGGAGGAGGAGGTAGAGGTGGAGGAGGAGGAGGAGAAGGAGGAGGAGGAGGAGGAGGAGAAGAAGGAAGAGGAAGAGGAAGGAGGAGTAGGAGAAAGGGAGGGTGAGGTGGTGGAGGGAGGAACGGACGAGGAGAGGGAGGAGGAAGAGGGGGAAAGGGAAGGTAAGGGACAGGTGTTGGAGGGAGGGACGAGCGAGGAGGCGGAGGACAAGGAGGAGAAAGAGGGAGAGAAGGAGGAGAAGAGTGGGCGGGAAGAGGGGAGAGGGGGACGGAAGAGGAAGGCGAGGAGTTGGAGGCGGAGGAGGAGGATGAGGAGGAGGGGGAGGAGGAGGAGGAGGAGAAGGTGGAGGAAGGAGGAGGAGGTGAAAGGGAGGGTGAGGTGGGGGAGGGAGGAACGGACGAGGAGAGGGAGGAGGAAGAGGGGGAAAGGGAAGGTGAAGGACAGGTGTTGGAGGGAGGGACGAGCGAAGAGGCGGAGGACAAGGAGGAGAAAGAGGGAGAGGAGGAGGAGGAGGGTGGGCGGGGAGAGGGGAGAGGGGGGACGGAAGAGGAAGGGGAGGAGAAGGAGGAGAAAGAGGAGGAAGAAGAGGAGAAGGAGGGGTGGGAAGCGGGGAGAGCGGAGATGGTCGGGGAGGAGGAGGAGGAGGAGGATGGGAGGGGCTGCTGTGTGGGATAAGACAATACTGGAGGGGAGGAGGACGAGGAAGAAGAGGAAGAGGAAGGGGAGGAGGCGGGGTTTGGTGCTGTTGCACTAACTAATAAGTCTACCTGGGCGGCGAGAGTCGTAACCCTATTCTCTAACTCTATGATCCTCTGATCATCCTTCTGAGTCTTAACGCAGAACCTACAAACGTCCTTGGAAAGAAAATACTGAAGTATACTTGAAGTATTCAAATGGGTCGAGAGTTACAACAAAGGCGATATAAGTAAAGTACTGAGAATTAGTCAGCAGGATAGAACTCGCAGTAATGGATTTAAATTTGAAAAGTATAGATTTAGGAGAGATATAGGCAAGCATTGGTTTAGTAATAGGGTGGTGGGGGAATGGAATAGACTCAGCAATCACATAGTTAGTGCAGGGACGATAGCTTGTTTTAAGAGTAGACTGGATAGCTACATGGACGAGGACGACAGGTGGCAATGAGGTGTGGGTGCAGTAAGGTGACGGAGTACTGGATGTGTGCCTAGTACCGCCGGTATAACGAGGATCAAGCCTCTACCCGTAACCCTATTTTTTTCCCATAAGCAGAACTAATAAACATACATTATTAGGAATAACGTATGATGATACCATGACCTTTAAGCATCACGTAACAAACCAAATCCTTAAATTATCCAGGCTAGTATCTCTGTTATATCAAATTAAAGAATTAATGCCCATTGATGTTTTGAAAATGTTATATAACGCACATGTCTTACCACACCTGTATTACTGTACACCTATCTGGTGCAACACCTACCCCACACACCTGTTACCTCTGTTTAGACTTCAAAAGAAAATAATAAAAATTATTACAAACAATGACTACTTTGCCCACATACAACCTCTCTTTAAAGAAACAAATTCCTTAAAACTTTTTGACATAAATAAACTACAAATTGGTATTTACATTGTATAAAAAGATCAAAAGTGAAACCTCCGTGTCCTTACAGCCACATCATACTTATTTCACCCGTACTCATGAAAATTTACGTACACCTGCCCATAATTTAACAGTTTTTCAACACTCACTTTCTTATTCAGGATCTAAAACCTGGAATTCTATTCTTAATAATATCAAAGCTCTAAATTCAATACACTCCCTTAAAAAAACAATTTAAAAAACATATTCTTCTCAATTATAATTACTAAGTCCATGTATCATCTGTCAGAGTGTGTCCTCAGCTTAATCAATTATTACCTTATACTATTATTATTATATTAATACTATTACTTACATTATCATTTACAGTACTACCATATTATTTTTATAAATCAATTACAATTTTTGTACTAATGATATTGTGTTAATTTTATCACTTTAATTATTATTTACACTACTATTACTTGATAATTATAACAATGTTAATTATTATTATTATTATTATTATTATTATTATTATTATCATCATTTTACTTTTGTCATATATTATATGTTTGTATGTGTATATATATGTATATCTAAATTTTTTTTTCATTACTCTCAATATATATATATATATATATATATATAGATAGATATATATATATATAGAGATATATATATATATATAGATAGATAGATATATAGATATATAGATATATAGATATATTTTGCCCTACTGATTAAATCCGGCACCTAAGTTTCCAGTACTGCCCAAAAAGCTCCCAGCTTTAAATGGGCTCCCTGCACTACAAAATTATTGTAAATACATAATTATATAAAGGAATAATAAAATGTTTCAAATGTTTCAAATGTTTCAACCCCTGTAACTACACCTCACCCACCGTGAGTAGTGGGGGGGACTCTGGAGCTGCCCTGTGTAGGCCACTCGGCCTCTTGCAGTTTCCCTATGTTCTTATGTTCTTATGTACTGCTTGGCCATGCGAAGGCCACACCCAGAACAACGCTTGAGGGACGTCATGGTCAAGATATGGGCGAGGCAAGACGGAAACAATTTGGCGCGTTAAGACGATAACAAAGTACGCAGCTGCGGTGAGGTCGTCAGGTCAAAAATGTGTATCTAGGAAAACAAACCAACAGCTGCTGTGAGGTCGCAGTCAGGTCAATTCCCCGGGGAAAAGGGTGTGTCTCGGATAAAAAGGCGCGGTTATTTCTGCCCACCAAGACAAAACATAGGCCAATATTAATACACTGAGAAATCACTTACGTAAAGAAGATAATAACTGTGTTCACTAGGTTTGCGCGGAAAGTGGACTTAGAAATTAACGTAGCTTGGCGCGCCTGATTCACGTGGTCCCATTATCACAGCACAGTAAAGTATCCTAATAATAGAAGGAGAAGAAAACACAAAAGCAATATAAAAAACACAAAAGCAATATAAAACGTGTAGCACTGGATTGGCGTGAAAGAATGTTGAATTTAGTGTAAATGTGGGAAGCTTAATACACTTGTTCTAGGAGTAACTCATCGGTCAAGCATGTACGTACAGTCGTGGCCGTTGTCACTTGAACACTTTTGGCTGGGCAGGAGGGAGATTCCCACTTCTTCAGCCATTCCCTTGAAGTTCGCTCTGAGCCTGTCATCGCGACCCCCCGCGACCACCGCATCTCACCCTTCTTTTCCTACACACACCTGCACATCCCAGGAAACAAAAGGAGGAGTGTGGATTAATTTAAGAAGCGTGGTAGGGGAGCGCGAATGGGCGTGACCGCGCTCCTTGCCTCTGTCTCTCTCTACGGGATGGGATTAACTGGCCAGATTAAAAATTTGCAGATATTCACGTTGATAGCTAGCCTAGTCAACAGGCATAAGGCCACCGGAATGCTTCAAGGTGGCGTCACACAAGGCAAATTACCCCAACATGTTGCTCTTTTTGGTTGGCGGTTGGGCAAAATGAACAACCACGAACAAGATTTGGCGGATTGGGAAGAAGAGACAACGGTTGTGTTGCCAGACTGTTGGGAGAAATCGGGGTCAAATAACATTCGTGCTATAAGCTGTAAATGTAAATTGAAAATCAATCATCGTACATATTTACTCAAATTGTCAACTGTAAAACTCCAAAAAACGACGTACATGTGCAAGTATGTGTTTGTGATTTATTTGTCCACTGTGTAAAGTTATTTATAACACTCAACTGACTGTGATGGTATGCTGGGTGGAGTCTGTGCCAGGCGCGAGGTAAACAAACTGTTGAGATGGAGAACACTGCCGCTTGTGGCGCTTCTGCAGTCATAGCACATGCTTCATTATGTGCAATGCAGCAACACAATCTTCTAAAACCTCAATATCCTTCCGATTCATGGTAAAGCGGCTGGAGAGATGCTGGCTTGGTGTTTGTTGTTGTTGGAGCGCAGCGTCAACACAACAGCTCAGGGTCAGTACAGTGTGATGCACAACATTGTTGTTTGGCGATATCACCAAAATTTGCCCTGTTTGGCGCCACCTTCATTTTTTTTTTTTTTACAGCTTAGGAGACAGTTCACGGGCGCACACAGAAAGTAAAAAAAAAAAAAAAATATTTATATCTATATATATATATATATATATATATATATATATATATATATATATATATATATATATATATATATATATATATATAAACCCGCTACTTAATACTCCTAAATAGAGATCAAAGGAGTGTTCAAAAAGAGAGGTCAATTTCGGGAGGAGAGGTGTCCTGATACCCTCCTTTTGAAAGAGTTCAGGTCGTAGGCAGGAGGAAATACATATGAAGGAAGATTGTTCCAGAGTTTACCAGCGTGAGGGATGAAAGAGTGAAGATGCTGGTTGACTCTTGCATAAGGGGTTTGGACAATATAGGGATGAGCATGAGTAGAAAGACTTGTGCAGCGGGGCCGCGGGAGGGGGGGAGGCATCCAGTTAGCAAGTTCAGAAGAGCAGTCAGCATGAAAATATCGATAGAAGATAGAAAGAGAGGCAACATGGTGGCGGAATTTGAGAGTTAGAAGACTATTAGTATGAGGAGGAGAGTTGATGAGACGAAGAGCCTTTGACTCCACTCTGTCAAGGAGAGCTGTGTGAGTGGACCCCTCACACACACACACACATGAGATGCATACTCCATACGAGGGCGGACAAGGCTCCTGTAAATGGATAGCAACTGTGCGGGGGAGAAGAACTGGCGGAAACGGTACAGAACGCCCAGCCTAGAGGAAGCTGATTTAGTAAGAGAGGAGATATGAAGTGAACACAATACTAGTGACTCTGTGCGAGACAGTGCTTTAAGATAGGCGACCTCAAGACAGAGGTCATCTTTAGCCTGAAGGCAATTTCACCGTCCCCTTGTCATATGTATACTGTAATATTTTGATGTTTAAATAAAAGAGAGAGAGAGAGAGAGAGAGAGAGAGAGAGAGAGAGAGAGAGAGAGAGAGAGAGAGAGAGAGAGAGAGAGAGAGAGAGAGAGAGAGAGAGAGAGAGAGAGAGAGAGAGATACTACATACATAGAAAATCAGACCACAGACCTCATGGTCCAGACTTGGTGGTCTGTCCTTAAACCTAAGTGATTTTACATTAATCAAATGGCTCCAAAACGTTGCATTTCAACTCTAGTTAATATTAAGCTCAAGGAAGTGACGGTCGAGCTTGTTTTTAAAGAAGTCGATCGTGTTACACAGGACCACTGAAGGTGGGAGCTTATTCCACTCTCGCACTACAACGTTGGTGAAGAAAAATTTGGTGCAGTCTGAATTTACTTGTCTACATATGAGTTTTATGCCATTGTTCCTCGTTCGCAAAGTGTCATCGATCAAAAATAATGTTGACCTGTCTACATTCGTGAAACCATTAAGTATTTTAAAACCTTCGATCAGTTTTCCCCGGAGGCGACGTTTCTCAAGTGAGAACATGTTAAGGGTGGAAAGCCTTTCTTCGTAGGATTTGTTGCGCAAGGAAGGGGTCATTTTTTGTTGCCCGACGCTGAACACCTTCTAACTTAGCAATGTTCTTTGCATAGTGGGGTGACCAAAACTGAGCCGCATATTCCAAGTGGGGTCTGACTAAACTATTGTAGAGCGTCAGTATTACGTCTTTCTTCTTGAATAAAAAGTTTCTTTTAATGAAGCCCAACATTCTGTTCGCTTTATTTGCTGCATCGATGCATTGCTGTGAGAATTTGAGGTTTGACGCGATTTTGACTCCCAGGTCCTTAACGCATCGACCGCTTTTGAGTTTAACGCCGCGCATTTCATAATTGAACTTCTTATTTCTTGTTCCAACTTGAAGGACCTGGCACTTGTCCACGTTAATTAAAGGGCATCTCCCATCTATCCGACCAAGCTGAAATTTTGTGCAAATCCTCTTGGAGGCTTTGCCTGTCTTCGTCAGTGAGTACCGAGTTACTAATCTTTGTGTCGTCTGCAAATTTACTAATGCGATTATTGAGTCCTAGATCCACATGGTTGATGTAAATAATGAAGAGCACTGGGCCAAGAACAGAGCCCTGAGGGACGCCACTAGTGACCGGCGCCCATTCTGAATGAAATCCGTTGATCACTACTCTTTGTTGTCTGTTGCTCAACCAATTCGCGATCCATGGGTGTACTTGACCGTTAATACTAAGTTGCTTTAATTTATAAAGTAATTTATGATGTGGGAAATGATGATAGACTATGTCCACTGATTTGGTTACGTCATAAACTGAGAAGAGGTCGTTATAAAAAGTCAATAGGTTTGATAGGCAGGATCTTTTGTTACGGAAGCCATGTTGTGAATCCCCAGTTAATGAGTGGCTTTCAAGGTAACTCACAATTTTGTCTCTAATTATGCTCTCAAGTAGCTTACCTACAACTGAGGTTAAACTAATGGGCCTGCAATTATCTGGTATTTTCTTGTCTCCTTTCTTAAAAATCGGTGTCACGTTAGCCTTTTTCCAATCCGAAGAGACGATTCCTTGGCGCAAGGACATATTGAATACGGTTGTGAGGGAGGAGAGTATTTCGCTCTTTGTTTCTTTAAGCAGTATAGGATATAGTTTGTAAGGTCCGGGACTTTTATTTGTTTTAAGTGATTAGAGAGCTTTAAGGACTTTATCGGTTGTTATTTCAAAGTTAGGCAATGCGGAATTGGGAATGCGCTGCCCTGAAAATTGGGGCACCAGGTGATGCGTGAAAAATCAAAGGAGACGGGGAAATAAGGGGGAAATGAAAAACCTGAGGCCAGAAACTCACCCTGAGGGTAATTGCTGCCATCACCTGGCGATCTAAGGGCGAACAAGGCCACCCCTAGCTCGCAGGGAACCTTAAAATTTAAGTAATTCAAAAGGGGGACTCAGGGGAGGGTTTCCGGGAATTCTAGATTAGTCAGCGTGGACGGGCGGAGGTGTGGAGGCGACGAGTCAGTAACCACCACGGCCATCTGGACAACACTCATGTCAAGGTTAACACCAAATCAATCAATCAATGGGGGCATATGCCGTGGGGGGCGTCGCCTCGCCCAACCTACGACCAGGAAATGACTATAAATAGGATAATATAGATTTTTTTTGTTTGCTTTCCGACCAAAGAATGAATTCTAGACAGACGAGTCAGTATTGAGGTGGGTACACGAGGAACATTGGCGCCCACGAGCCGCAGACGACACCGAGTAAACACCCCGAGCACAAAATATACATAAATTCATGGATAATGATCATACATGGGAGAAGGCACCACTGTGCGGTTTCGCACTCTCAAGATAATACACTTTACAACATTAGATATCTGTTGCGTCCTGCCGACTCACAGTATTACACAAAGAAATGATTTACTCATGAGAAATGCCAGAACTCATGGGTGAATAACCAGACCTAGAAAACGATACTGCGAGGAACTCACACCAGCAACACCACTCAAATCACGAGACATGGATATATTACAATCACCTAACTTCTCACATTTACCAGAAGATCAATTGACTACTTTATGGGGAACTAACGTTACGACACGGTCTATAGCGATGAGTAAGGGCTTGACTCCCGTGTTCCTGTCGGTCCTATGAACGCTCACAGGTTTACTCGTCGCTATAGAGCGGTGGCAACGTTATTCAACCTTGAGGGGGATATTAAATTATAAGGGTGAATATGTGTGTGAATGTGTGTAATAATAATAATAATAATGATAATAATAATAATAATAATAATAATAATAATAATAATAATAATAATAATAATAATAATATAATAATAATAATAATAATAATAATAATAATAATAATTATAATAATAATAAAAATAATAATAATAAACGGTTTATTAAATGGTTGCAGCTGTAAAGCTGAAAATATACACGTTGAAAATACAAACTTTTAAATATAATAGAAAAAAAGGGAAAATGTACAATATGAAAGGGGTATAGGGGGTCTGGGGTGGTGGTGGGGAGGTGAGGTGGAGGAATGCAGTGCGTAGGTGCGGTAGGAGGCGGTGTGATCTTCTGGGTTAAGCCCCAGGCCAACCCCAGGTCATAAAAGGGTCAGGTCACAGTTTATAGCAGGGGTGCAGGTAGAAGCGGTGTCGGCCGTCACTCAGCTTACGGGCTTAGCGATGACATGCTAATCTATCCTGCCGGTGAGACAAGATAGGAAGAGGTGGACGGAGAAGCAGTAGGCGTGGGAACGTCTGCACTGCCTCGTATGTTGAGCGGCGTGCTGATTGCCCCTACCATGACTCCACCTGAGTGACGGGCCTCGACACTGCACTGCACCTGAACCGAATTCTCCCAGCAGCATGATGGTCGGGCTGGTGTACCTGGGGCACCTGGGGCGTCGGCTGGATGATAATTAAGGCCGCGTCGACGTCACACTGGCCATTGCTACTCTTCAGTGTCTTCACGGCACCACAAACGCACTGCACTCACTGTCTGTCACCATGATTAAGCTTGAAGTCACAAAGGTTTCTTACGGTGTTGGGTTTTTGATGAAAAGGGAGAGGGGCATGGAGGGGAAGGGGGGAGGCCAACAGCCTGGCCCCTGGCTGCTCCTTTCGGAGCACCATGTCCCACGTCTGACCTCGGTCAGGTCTGGGTTACAAGTGTGCTTCTGTGTGTGTGTGTGTGTGTGTGTGTGTGTGTCATGGCCAGTGACGGGCGCCGACGGCCCTGTTGATCGGAGGAGGAAAGATGAGTCACGAAGCTGATTATCTCGTGTTTCCGGTTTATATAGGTGAACGGCAATGACGGGGCTTCAAGCGAAAGTGTGGGGGCGGGGCTAGGGGAGTGTGGTGTTTGGGCGTGTTTGTGGACGAGGAGGGGAGTGAGTTCGCGTATACTTACCCCTCGTCTGTGACATAATACAAGCAGGTGGCGAAACCACACTTAACGCGGCCAAAAAATCTACGAAGGGATGAACTACTTATGGGAAGGTAATTTTGCCAGGTATTTATGGCATCTCATCACTGCGCGCGCGGGCACAAGAGGCGGAGCAAGGAAGCTTCTAGAAGCGGCGTGGACTACGTGACTGGAGAGAGGGAGGGACAGGGGTGAGCCGGAGGACGCCAAGCCAAGAATTTGGGCGAGAAGCTCAGTCTACCTCGGGTCACGTGATGTCTGGCGGCAAGGGCGGATCCAGCCTTGAGTTTTGGGGGGGGCCAACTGTTCATCGACGACGGACTGTACACATGGAATTAAGTCACATCGGATTGCATTGTGCTTTTCAGGCCGAAGAGGCCTTCCTTCTCAGCGCTTAATTCCGATTCGCTTGTGCATTGAGGCCATAGAATTGGATTTTGTTTTATGTAGTAGAGCGATGCAGTATCGACTATCGAGTTCTACATGATATGTATATGATTGAGGGAGGCTGACAGTATCTGTAACGAATTTCTTTGGGGGGGGCCAAAACATACTCTCAGAGCGTTTGGGGGGGGCCATGGCCCCGTGGCCCCCCCCCTGGATCCGCCTATGTCTGGCGGACACCAGGGATGGCGGGGAGGGAATGGGATGGGCCTCTCGGTGTAAGACTCGGAAACATTCCATGCGGTAACGGATCCTGGGGACACTTATAATTACTTATAATACTTAAAACTACTTTTTTCACCCAAATTTCTATTTATCCGTCCTTAATTAAATACTGGCATTTCACATGCTCGAAATTTTCATTGGTACTGGTGTTGGTGGTAGTGGAGGGAAGACTGTTAGTATTAAGCACCAAGGAAAAGTAATTGTTTAATAGGTTTGCAACGTGTTGGCTGTCAGTCACTAGTGCACCGTCACTGTTTGTTAAAGGTCCAATTCCACTTCTGATAGCCTTCCTGTTGTTTATATAACTGAAGAAGAATTTCGGATTATTTTTACAGTTGGCTGCATTGTTTTCTTCATATCAACGCTTTGCCTGACATACTTATCTTTTTACTCGTCAAAAGAGAGAGAGAGAGAGAGAGAGAGAGAGAGAGAGAGAGAGAGAGAGAGAGAGAGAGAGAGAGAGAGAGAGAGAGAGAGGCATACCGACAGGAATAATGAGCTGTGACCTTGACCGACCAAGGATAGAGAGGTCAGCTCAGGTGAGTCATGGGCTGGGAGCGTGGAGAAAGGGATTGTGTTTGTTTGTTTGTTTGGTAATGGTAGTAGTAACAGCAGCAGCAGCAGTAGTAGCAGCAGTAGTAGTAGTAGTAGTAGTAATAGTAGTAGTAGTAGTGCCAATAATAAGAAAATTACCAAACCATTATTTCCTCACCTCCTCTCCTCTCCTAAACTTTTTCCTCCTTTTCCTCCTTCCTTCCTTCTTTTGCTCCTACTCCCTTCCTCTGTTTGCTCTTACTCCTCCTCCTCCTCCTCCTTCATATCTTCCTATCCTACTACTACTACTACTACTACTACTTTTTTTTTCTACAACATAAATGATACCTCCACCCATGTTTATTTTCCCGACACATAATCATGGAGGGCTCCATAGCTTGGAGGTCATTAGCCCCAACTCTGTTTGCTAATGACTACTACTACTACTACTACTACTACTATTAC
The DNA here is from genome assembly GCF_024679095.1 of Eriocheir sinensis. NCBI lineage: Eukaryota > Metazoa > Arthropoda > Malacostraca > Decapoda > Varunidae > Eriocheir > Eriocheir sinensis. The sequence continues at coordinate 47,424 of NW_026110408.1, read as the reverse complement.
TACTACTTTTACTACTAGTACTCTTCCAATTATTTTGGCAGATCTGACAATACAGTAACAACATCAACAACAAAATTACAAAACCATAGAAAACAACAGTAACAACAGCACAAGCATTGGAGAGCGGTTTTCTTCCCCTGGCTACCTGAATATTAACACTTCCTCTTCCTGCGGTGTTTTTGCCTTTTATATACTATCAGTTTTTATAGTAACTGCGGGTAAGTGTTATGTTTTGTGTTAAGGGCACGAACTGCTATCTTTCGTCAGGTCCGGTGTACTGTTGCTTGCTCTCCCCAGTTGATTGAAGTTGACGAAATAACACAATATCCCTTTAAGTTAAGTGATGTGGATTATGTTTGGCCGAGCGCAGCCGTAAAGTTCACTTTGTTCACTTCTGTTCACTTCTTCTCTCTTTCTCTCTGGTATATTAAAAATGTGATTAGTTTTAACTATATTTGCAGTTTCACACAATACTTACAAAGTTTATGTGAGCAGTCTAAGACTCTTCGTCTCATCAGCTCTCCTCCTCCTACTGATAGTCTTCTACCTCTTAAATTCCGCCGCGATGTTGCCTCTCTTTCTATCTTCTATCGATATTTCCACGTTGACTGCTCTTCTGAACTTGCTAACTGCATGCCTCCCCCCCTCCCGCGGCCCCGCTGCACACGACTTTCTACTCATGCTCATCCCTATACTGTCCAAACCCCTTATGCAAGAGTTAACCAGCATCTTCACTCTTTCATCCCACACGCTGGTAAACTCTGGAACATTCTTCCTTCATCTGTATTTCCTCCTGCCTACGACTTGAATTCTTTCAAAAGGAGGATATCAGGACACCTCTCCTCCCGAAATTGACCTTTATTTCGGCCACCTCTATTGATTCTTTTTTTGGGAGCAGCGAGTAGCGGGCCTTTTTTTTATTATTTTTTTGTGCCCTTGAGCTGTCTCCTTTATTGTAAAAGAAAAAAAAAGTCGCCCGCACACCCTGAAGAGAGTGATGTGCTTGTGTTCGCTGTCCACTGTGATCTGCCTCCTTCAGTTCGCGGTGGAGGCATAAGTGTGCGTAGATAATTCACCGGAAGTGTTGATCTTCCGGTGATGAGTCTTGCTGATTCCACCGTCGGGTCAGCACAGTTCATATATACATTCATATATATATATATATATATATATATATATATATATATATATATATATATATATATATATTATATATATATATATATATATATATATATATATATATATATATATATATATATATATATATATATATATATATATATATATATATATATATATATATATATATATATATATATATATATATATATATATATATATATATATATATATATATATATATATATATATATATATATATATATATAGCCCGGTCACCTAAAAGTCGCGACCCCGCGACTCACCCTACCTTTAAAAGTATTGTAACTACCAATGTTACAGTCTCGCAATGTGCACTAACTCAGTGGTTTGTTGCAACATTAGCCTGAAGATGGTTGTACAAAGTCAGAGCACGCTTAACAAGGCAAAACAGGGGGATGAAAATGATGATAAAAATAACCACATATGGGGCAAGGTAAACAGGTAGAGAGTCATGGAGAGCTCATTCCATTTCCGAGAAATTTGAAAAGGTTAGCTCGGAAAGGCTATTAGTTACATATTTCATCCTAGAAAAGGTGAAACTCAGTAAACTGTCAATAGGATAGATTGGAATGACATTTGTGGCTGTAAATCCATGATGGAGCTTCTCCGGAAAGGTCGTCAAATTGTCAGAACGTAGGGAACAAGCCACCCGTACCGCCAAGTGACCTGTAACCTCTCTATAAGTTGAACGTTCAGGACAGACCACTGTCACAAAAAATGGTAGTGTGAAAAAGAAGTAGTGAAATCCGGAGAACCTCCTATGGAAAAGTGGTTTAGGGACGATAGGGGCAAGTCTCTAGAGCTTTAGAAGCATCTGACTGGGTCAGCACCACCTCGCAGATACCACCTGTCAACGGTAGGAAGGCAAAGAGTGACGATGAACAAAAATAGAGATTGTGATACTCTGTTTTGCAGGTCCCCAGGTATGACATCCGACCCGTTGCATAAAGCGACAAATCATTACGAATTAATACCACTGTGGCAGGTTAGTCTAGCACCATCACTGAGTCATTGACAGAGAAAGGGAAAGGTTCCAGCTGATAAGCCTGAAACTCATCCTTTGACTTGAAGGAAACGTGAATCACTATAACTTCCGACGTCAGGAATGACTCCAGCAAGGGATAGTAGTGATGTATGGCATGCATATCAAACAAAGGTGTTAATTGGTGTTCCTCTTCTCCTATTTTTAAAGCCTTTTGTAAATCTCTGACAGGGAAGAGAGAAGAAGTAACCCTACCACAATCTGCATCCGCTACATTCTGAATTACTAGTGCATTAGTATGGAGGACAGAGTTGATCGCACTCTCCAAGGCAGGCAAGGCTTGTTGAACACGTGCCATTTCGTACAGATTCCCCATGCCGGTATACAACTCATTAAAGGAAGTCCCTAAGGTTCGAGAATGAGAAGCAATGTCCTGTATCGCATGCTCAAGTCTGGAAATGTGTAAGGAATTCATCTGAATGGTTTTGTGTTGAGTAGCAGCAAGTGAGGCCAAGTGGTTATACCTATCCCGCAGTTCCTTCACATCCTCATCCATTGCGGTTCCAAACAACATGCGGGAAAGTTGCCCAATCCCATTGATCAAGCCCCGCTTAGTACGGTTAGAAAAGGAAAGGTCTGCGTAATTCTCCAAAGCCAGGGTTAGAGTGTCATTGAAGGTTTCAGACGCGTGATATCCTCTACAGGAGCATTCTTATCCAGCTGCAACACAACCTCAGTCACTTGTTCCGTTATTGTCCTCAGAGTTCACGGTATTTCCACCAGAGCAGTAAACGGGTACTGGACCCACAGGACATCCTCAACCAGAGAAACCCGGCCCAAATGAGCAGAGAGGGCTCCCGGCTTGAGGTGCGCAAGGTCTGCAGCCAGAACGGAGCGGAGAAGGAAGTAGAAGGCGAGGGGCAACATTTCCTGGAACCAAGCAGAAAACTCTTATTGGCGAGGACGCAGGTTATAATCGTGCGGTGGAAAGATAGACAAGGCATCGTCAGGCTGAGGCAAAAAGGCGGTTCTTGCGGGTTCAACTAAAGTCGAATCAAGGACCTCAGGCTGGGCGTCAGTCCTTTTGAGACGATCAATATGCACAATTTCATACGAATTAAAAATGAGGTCATAAAGCTCAAATTTGTGTCTACCTAGTTGTCTAACTATCTGGCGTGGGCCCACGAATTTAGGGAACAACTTCGAATGTCTCTCTGGGACTCGAAGCATAACAAAGTCACCCACTTTTAAGGAAACAGGGGCTTGTGTTGCTGCAAGCACATAGCCTCAGATGTAGCCTGTAGTCTCTCTTTGACCTGTCTATGAATATCTGAGAAAACTTAGTAACGTTAGAATAATCATCTACATTATATACAGGTGAATGAGAACTACTAAACAGGTCATATGGAAGTCTCTTCTCAACCCCAAAAAATTATGTAGTGGGGAGATTGTCCCGTTGACTCACGAACACGGCTGTTTATGCTTGCTGCAACATATGCTAACCAGTCTTCCCACGTATGCCGAAGGCCGCTAGCAAGACATCTAAAATTTTCCTATTAGCGCGTTTAACAAGGCCGTTGCTGGCCGGGTGATAACTGACTGTAAAACTTTGTGTAATGCCAAACTGTTTGCATATTTCTTCCAAAAGCTGATTGCGAAACTCAGTCCCATTATCACTTAACAACACCCTAGGTGTGGAGTATGGGCAAATTAGATGAGTTATTAGGGCATGAGCAATGGTTTTAGCAGACTTATCTTTCACCGGGGCTAACACAACGTACCACGACAAGTGATCTACACAAACCAAGAGATACTTAGAACCCTGGTGGCTGGCGGGAAGCTGTAGCAAGTCAATAGAAACTACATCTCAAGGTCGGTCAGGGGGAGGGTATTCTAGGATCGGCGCAGGCCTAGGCACCGTCCTCTTATGTTGGGCACACTTGACACACATAGCCACATACGCGTCAATGTCTACACACATACTTGGCCAAAAATAGACCGCTCGGGCCGCTGTAAATTGTGCGTTCCCTCCCCGGGTGACCAGCGATCACCGCGTCATGAACTAAGTTCAGCACCGCAGGTACATAACACTCTGGTATCAAAAACTGTGCGACTGACTCCTTTTTACGGGGCCAGTAGAGACACAAGACGTCGTCCTGTGACAAGAAAAATTGTGAAAAAGACACAGGTAGTGGCGGGAGACTTGTTTCATCACCCGATTCCAGAGCGTATATTACTTTACTCCAAACGTCATGTCGACGCTGGGCTGCTGCTAAATCCTTTAGAGTGAAATTTTCAATTGCAATAGGCGTTTCTGCCACTGAGCCAACAGGTACATTTCTAGACAGTGAATCCGCGACGACATTAGCGCGGCCAGTTAAATACTTAAAGGTTGTCCTAAATTCCTGGATGGTCAGGTACCACCGTGCGAGTCGACCGGTGAGGTTTCTACCCTTAAAAAGATCGGTGACTGGCGCATGGTCCGTAAATACGGTGATAGGATAGCCTAGGAAATATCTCTAAAACGTTTAAGAGCCCAAACAAACGCTTGGGTTTCCTGATGCGTCACTGAATAGTTCGACTCAGCCTGGTTTAAAGTACGACTTGCATACGCAATAGCGCGATTTTTACCGCGAGTGTCCGGTTGCATCAAAACAGCACCAAGTCCTAGGGCTGAGGCATCTGTATAAAGTGTAAAAGGGACGTTGTATTCCGGGAATGCCAAGGCTGGGGCGTTGATTAACGCTGACTTCAAGTCTGTAAGACTCCTGTGTTGTGGGGCATTCCAATGAAAAGGTACTCTTTCTTTAAAAGTTGCGTTAGAGGCGAAGCAATTTTGGTAAAACCTTGTATGAAAGGCCTATAGTAGCCGGACAACCCAAGGAAAGACCGAACGTTTTCGACGGTTTGGGGTTGCGGAAAACTCTTTATGGCCGATATTTTATCGTCCATCGTGTGGATTCCATCTCCATCAACAGTGTAGCCTAAAAAGGTGATTTTTGGCTTTAAAAATTCACATTTAGTCAGCTTGGCCTTAAGGCCAGCTTCTCTAAGTTTAAGCAGAACTGCTTCAAATTTAGCTAGGTGACTGTCGCCATCCATGCTACAGATGATTAAATCATCTAAATATGCGTAGACTTCTTTGCCTATCATGTCTGAGAACAATGTGTTGATCATCCTCTGAAAAGTAATCGGTGCGGTTTTGAGGCCGAATGGCATCCTTAACCATTCAAAATGACCGCTAGGGGTACTGAAGGCTGTAATCTCTCTGGATTCAGCTGCCATCGGCACCTGCCAGTACCCACTTAAAAGGTCAAGACTACTGAAAATAGTATTCCCTTGCCCCAGGGACATTAACAAATCACCTAAAACGGGCAGAGGGTACCTGTCATCCTCAATTACCTCATTTACTTTCCTAAAATCGATGTCAGGCCTGAAACTTCCGTCCTTCTTAGGGACTAAGGACAAGGGTGAGTTCCACGGAGATCGGAAATGCTGAATAACACCCTAGTCCAACATATCTTTAACCTGTTCATCTACAATCTGCCTTTGACTGTGTGGAAGCCTGTATGCTGGAATGTACACCGGTTAGGTGTCGGGTTTAACCTTAATCTTGTGCTATGTCGTATCAGTCGCACCTAAAGGCTCACCGGGCAGGGCAATGACATCACGATACTGATGTAAAGCTTCAGAAGCGGGCCCTAAAGCTCGGGATAATCGACCACTTTGACAAAAGAATCGACAGATGAGGCCTGACATGTCTAGTCGCCGGCGTCAGGTTGACCCACCGCGCCGACACAAGTCCGCGCTAACTCTAAAGGTTCTGGGGACACCTGTCCGTCGAACGCTAATGCGCGACCCAAAAAGACTCCATTTTTTAGTTTAACTGGACCGCCAGTGGTGTTAACCACTAAAGCTACGGTCCTACTTCCCTCGCGTACCGTGTTAAGGGCGGACTCTATCTCTAGCGTGTTCACACGACTAGGCCCTTCTAGGCAGACGCCACAACCTACGGTTCGTTGAGGGATTTCATGATTCCCTACGACTATCGCATTGACATTTTTCCATCCCCTGAAAACATCAGTTAGTGCTGGTGGTTAATCATGAAGTGAGGTGGTGCCCGCGTCATGCACCGGCACCGTGGAAAGAGTCGGAACAGTATGCACTACCGACTCACGAGAAACACTTTCCCGACCCTTGGTGGGTGTGTCCTTTCTTTCCCAAGGAGAAGCGAGGCGCACAGGTCGATCCATGGCCTTGAAACATCTCCCTTGAAACCTTACTGTATTACTATCTGGAAGTATTACCATGCGGTTGGACCTCAGTGACGACAACCCAAGAAGACCGTCAGACGGCAGTGAAAAGTTTGACGTCACGTAAAATTCCAAACGCATGACAGGGGTGTTTCGTCCCAAACTCACTGGCAAACACACAACCCCAAGAATGTTTAGCCTATCGGTGGTGACACCGCAAAGGCTTAGGTCAGAGGGTCGTAGCTAATAGTGGCCTCCCCGCGACGCGCGTTTTAAAGCTATGTACAGACGTCAAAAAAAGCATCGGTGCACCATAAGTACGAATCATTCTGACACCACGGAACGAAGGACAATGAAAAGAAGTGGCCGACTTGATACACGTTGGTAGCCCTGCTGTGAGGTGAATGCCATAATACATACAGGTTCACATATGTGGTTACGTGTAACGGCCTATCTGCGTGCGTTGATAATGCAACATAACACTGTCACGTGGTTTTTACCGTAACACTTTACATGTGGAAAACCATAACTGCACTTTACCTATGTAATGGGGTATGTGAACTATACAACATGGTAGTCGAATACGGGTCATGCTGCATGCATATATTACAGCTGTTATTACTCATAGTCATAATTATGCTGTTATAATACTACTACGTAGTAATGTGTTTGCTGTTATAATACTACTTTTAGGAGAAAAATAAAAACGCGTTTCAATTTTTTATTAATATATTAATAAGCCGTATAGGCACCACCTGCTGCTGCTAAGACATAATTCAACCGTTTAGTCATGGATGCCACCAACGCACTAGTCATTTCTTGCCCAAGTGGACGACGGAGGTGCTCCCATGCTCGCAGTGCACTTCTGACGACAGGCATATGTCGGACCATTTCTGCCCAGACGGGATCGATAGGGTTGAGGTCTGGCGATTTGGCTGGATGTGGCACCAGAGTGACATTTGGATGTCGGCCAAACCACTCTCTAACAACCCGGCATATGTGGGTTGGGCTGTTATCCTGGAGAAGGTAGAAAGGCTCCCCCTCAGGGAACAGCAATGTCTCTACCGTGGGAAGAAGGACCTCCTCCAGGATTTCAACATACTTATCACCTGTTAAATATCCCGGTCCAACATCAGCCAACTCCCCAACGCCAGTGGCATCCATCCATCCAAATAACCCTGCAGAGACACGCCCTCTCCTGCTGCTAGCAATTACATATTTAGTGTCGTATCTGAAACATTATAACCATTTATGTAGTAGTCACATAAAACCTCTTCTGTAACTGATATTGAAAGGTGTATTGCAGGCTACCAAGTCTATGTCCTGTCTTTGATATTCAAAGTTAGTGTAATTATAGTTATGCTAGCATAACTATAATTACTCTAACTAGTAGTAGACAGAAGACAGACAACACAAATCTGTGGGGGTGGATACAGGCACCTGTAGTAACCACCAACTTGTTTACGTATCCATGAGAGAGAGAGAGAGAGAGATTTACATAGATTTACATAGAAAATCAGACCACACAGACCCCATGGTCCAGACTTGGTGGTCTGTCCTTAAACCTAAGTGATTTTACATTAATCAGAAGACTCCAAAACGTTGCACTTCTACTCTAGTTGATATTAAGTTGAAGGAAGTGACGATCGAGCTTATTTTTGAAGGAGTCAATCGTGTTACACTGGACCACTGATGGTGGAAGCTTATTCCATTCTCGCACTACAACGTTGGTGAAGAAAAATTTTGTGCAGTCTGAATTTACTTGTCTACATCTGAGTTTTACGCCATTGTTCCTCGTGCGCAGACTGTCATCGATCATAAACAATGTTGATCTGTCTACATTCGTGAAACCATTAAGTATTTTAAAACATTCGATCAGTTTTCCTCGGAGGCGACGTTTCTCAAGAGAGAACATGTTAAGGGTAGAAAGCCTTTCTTCGTAGGATTTGTTGCGCAAGGAAGGGATCATTTTCGTTGCCCGACGCTGAACACCTAATTTAGCAATATCCTTTGCATGGTGGGGGGACCAAACTGTACCGCATATTCCAAGTGGGGTCTGACTAAACTGTTGTAGAGCAGGAGTATTACATCTTTATTCTTGAATACAAAGTTTCTTTTAATGAAGCCCAACATTCTGTTCGCTTTATTTGCTGCATCGATGCATTGCTGTGAGAATTTGAGGTTTGACGCGATTTTGACCCCCAAGTCTTTGACGCATTGAACGCTTTTGAGTTTAACGCCGCGCATTTCGTATTCGAACTTCTTATTCCTCGTTCCAACTTGAAGGACCTGGCACTTGTCTACGTTAAAGGGCATCTCCCATCTATCCGACCAAGCTGAAATTTTGTGCAAATCCTCTTGGAGGCTTTGCCTGTCTTCGTCAGTGAGAACCGAGTTACCAATCTTTGTGTCGTCTGCAAATTTACTAATGCGGTTATTGAGTCCAACATCCACGTCGTTGATGTAAATAATGAAGAGCACTGGGCCAAGGACCGAGCCCTGAGGGACGCCACTAGTGACAGGCGCCCACTCTGAGTTAAATCCGTCAATCACTACTCTTTGTTGTCTGTTGCTCAACCAATTCGCAATCCATTGGTTTACTTGACCGTCAATACCTATTTGCTTTAATTTGTAAAGTAATTTATGATGCGGGACTTTATCAAACGCTTTCTGGAAATCAAGATAGACTACGTCCAGTGAGAGAGAGAGAGAGAGAGAGAGAGAGAGAGAGAGAGAGAGAGAGAGAGAGAGAGAGAGAGAGAGAGAGAGAGAGAGACTAACCTGGTACCACATGTTCGCCAAACATATTGTGCTGCTGATGTGCCATCCGAGTAGAAAGTCTTTTCATCACAAAAGACTACACGCTCCCAAAACTCTGCTGGCATGTCAACATACTCGAGCGCATGCTCCATGCGCTGCTCCATGTTACGCTCGCTTAGTTTCTGCTTCGTGGCTGGCCTGCGACCTCGGCAATCCCTGCTGTGAAGCCTGTTGCGTGTGATTTGCGTGCTGCACTGCAGACCCTGGTCACGGCGAATGTCGACAGCAGGTGTGAATGGGTCATCATCGATGGCGTTATTTATGCCCTAGATATAAAACGACACACACAATTCTTATGGTATGGTGTTTGGTGAACAGTAACACGGGGTATCATTGTATTACAACATATATTACCGTATCCAGTTATAGTCCACATGTTATTATCCACGTTTTCTAATATTACACACTGTAATATTATACTACAGACTGTAATATTATACTACAGACTGTAATATTAAACTACAGACTGTAATATTATACTACAGACTGTAACATTCTATTACAGACTGTATTATATCACAAAAACAAACAATTACTGGTCTTCGCCTGCGGTGGTGCAACGTGGGCGCCCGACTCGTGGCATGTCGTCTGTAGCACCTGTGTCTGCGTGCCGCCGAATCCACCGTGCTGCTGTGTTCCGGTGAATATGAAGCTGACGGGCAATATCAGTAATGGTGACACCCCTAGCATGGAGGGCTACGACAGCCCCTCGTGTCGCCTGTGATGTTTCCATGTTGATTGGCATGACCATGATACGAAGATAACCACGTAAACTTCCTGTCTGTCTTTGAAATGTTTTTGGATCTGAGTTATGAAACAATCGCTGTGTGGTTCGAATCTTACGAACAAGCCACAGTCAGGCATGCCAACCCTCCCACAATATCAGCGGATGCTTGAATGTTTGCTGTAAGCATCGCACCTCCCGTGCACCGATACTTTTTTTGACGTCTGTACGTCTTTTCTGACAACACATTAACCGCAGCGCCGTTGTCGACCGCAAATGACGCTTGTAGCGGACCCAGTTTGACTTCAAGTGCCATGATTTCAGGCTGACTGCACGCGGCCACAACAGATTCAAACAAGCTACTATTTTCAGCCTGCAGTGCAGTATCAATTTCCTCTGGCGCCCGGGTTGCTACCCTGGGTCGTTTTTTGGGGGGGCGCTCGGCTTTCCCCGACCCCTTCACGAACTTTCCTGTTCGCTCTTTCTTCAACTTTATCACAGAGAAACACTACTCTGTGGTGTGGCTACCAGTGCGTGGATAAAACAGGACTTGCCAGTGTTGTAGCTCTCGGCACGACTTTTTGAAACGGTCGGGGTCTTCTGAAAAGCAGACTTGCCTGACATCTGCGAGCCTCACCTTTCCTTCTTTGCCCTGCGATCCCGCTGACGTTTTATACAATAGTCAACCGTATGACCGTTTCGCTGACAATAAGAACAGTGGCGTTTAGGCTTTTCGGTGGCGGATGCCACCACCGATGAGGACGCGCTACTATTAGCATTCTTCTGTTCTACAACGGCTACAGCGGGAGCTGGCGCTCCGTCATTCTCCTCAATTTTGGTCTTGAGTTTAAGGACGAAATCGTGCAACTAGTCAGTGGGGCCGTAGGCTAAGGATAAAGAACTTTTTCGAAACTGGCCCTTGATGACAGCCATGTACATGAAAAATTCCAGAAATTTGATCACATTAGATAGAGACATATTCTCTCCCTCTGTCCAGCCACCAACTCTCAAATATGAGCCCAAATCAGTACACAACCGATAGGTGTCCACTTACCAGCAAGAAGACCTTTACACTCCACAGTTGAAATCAAGGTGGTTACAGCTACATTTACGCCCTTGACGAGGCTGTGTTTAACATTCTCCCCGAATGATTCCAGAAAATGTGACCGAAACTGGTCATAATCTTTGGTTTGTTGCGGTTCCATGAACGCGCTGGTGTACATGAGAGCTGAAGCTTCTGTTCCTGGCTTTAATTGGGACCTAATGAAGGCGATTTTATCTCCCGGTTCTGACACAAATGAATTATTCATGACATCCTCGCATTGTAAGATAAAGTCCCTAGCAGTATAATCCGCTTCATTTCCTGCGAAAGCTCTGACTGATGCCGTAATCGGCAGAAGTTTAATGGTATTAGTAGCCATTGTGGGTTGTTGGTTATTTAAGTTATTACCTTGGTTATCATGCAGATGGGAAGGAGAAGGAGGAGGAGTAGGGACCCTCTTATGATTTAAACCACTCCTTAGGTTACGGTAATCGTCATCCTTGACATCATCTTCCGAGTCCTTTACTAACTTCTGATATTCCTCGGTCAAAGCTGCTAACTCCGGGTCAGGTTGCCCTGCCATTTAAATAGAGGCATTAGTAAAATGAGGCTTCATGAGGAGGAATATGATAAAAAGGAAAGTATTACCGCTGAACTGAACTAAAGGTAATGATCATTCACCACTAATTTAAGTGGGTGCTTACTCACCCTAGATGCTTCTAAAATGCATGAAAAGACTGAAAAGAATAATGAGTGAGTACTTAGCACGATAAAACTAACTTCTCTACAGAAAGACAGGATAAGATAAAATGAATGACTATACCTGAGATGCGTAACAATGTTACAATTCAGGAAAATTACTAAACATCCCTACGCTAGAAAAATCACAGCTGAAAAATGAAAATTAGATACGGCTCCCCACGCCTAAACACGTGAACATAAAAGTAATTTCACCTAAAATATTGGTACAAGTAGTGTAATTACTGGAATCGTATTAATGTAGTGTCAGCTACAAATGTGGATACCATGAAAATGTGAAGCCTGCAAACCGGAGCTCTGCTACTCCTCGATCCTCGGCTTATCTGCCTGCGTCCTAGGGCGGCGAGGGAGGTGGCCGTCATCGTCTGGCAGCGGGGAGGAATGGGCGGTGGAGCAACCACGCCCCTCCAAAGGCCCCCGCAATAGGTCCGAGGTTGTCTGGCGAAGACAAGTGCCCACCCACGACAGGCTGTGTCGTAGGCAGACAAGTGGGTGTCTCGAAGAGGTAACGAGACGCCGTGAAGATGTGGGCTGTGCAGTGCGGGGTGAGATGGCGCGGGGCGGCTTTGTACTTGTTGGTGGTAGCGAGTGTTCTAAGTGCTAATCGGTTCATGGATAGAGAAAGTCATATCCGCCAGGGTTACTTTATTGGACAAAAATCACAAAGGTCATTGACACGGACAAGACACTAAGAAAAGGTGTTTGTGTGGGTATGCGTTTGTGTGAATGTTGTGAAGTGTGGGTAACATTTAAGTGTTGGTGTATGTGTATAACAATGTGTACGAATGGACAAGAGGACATGGACGGACAGTAGAAGATAAACAAGTAACAAGAGATAAACAATTAGACGCACAGGAAACAGCGAGACAGGAGCACGAACGAAAACATTGACACAAAGTAAAAATGAACATAAGAGTCTATGCTGCAACGCCCCATTTTCTTATTGTCACTGAGGGAAAGGAACACGAAATTTGAGCGGTGACTGCTACAGATTACTCTTCCCCAGTGACGCGGAAGGAGGAACGAAATCTTCCCTGGTGCTGGGGCGCTGTGGCAGACGGTGATGCGTTGCGATGAGTAGCGTTGTGTCGAGATGCGCGGTAAGTTGCGCTCAGTAGTTGCGTTGAGGTGCGCGGTAAGTTGCGCTGAGTAGAGTTGCGTTGAGTAGTTCAGCTACGGTCAGTCGAGCTGGGGCGAGTAGTGCAGTGACAACAGCTACAGTGAGTCGAGCTGGAGTGAGTAATGCGGTGACAACAGCTACAGTGAGTCGAGCTGGAGTGAGTAATGCGGTGACAACAGCTACGGTGAGTCGAGCTGGAGTAATGCAGTGACAACAGCTACGGTAAGTCGAGCTGAAGTGTTGAGCAGCGAGGAGTTGAGCAGCGAGGAGTTGAGCAGCGAGGAGTTGGGCTGCGTGAGGTGGGCTGCGTGAGGTGGGCTGCGTAAGTTGAGCTGCGGTGAGTTGAGTGGTTGGCTGTTTAATAGATCCTGGAAGGCTTGAATCCGTACTCCCGAATCGCGAACCACGTAGACGGGTCCTGAGCAGAAGAGTGGTGCTCTGAAGGACACCGCCGTAATAGAGGAAGAGTTGCATGTCGTCGTCAGGTATGGTGAAGTCGAGCGGCGTGGAGATGGGCAACAAGCACTGGCGTAAACGCGCCGGGGGCCAAGGCAGTCATAGAGTACGTCGAGGGAACTGCGTGTGAAGGCGCTAGCTGACAGCGTGTCAGGGGCATCGGCAGTCGGTGAGAGTAGAACAACTGCGTGTATTAATGGCGCCAGCTGCCAGCGTGTCAGGGCCCTCGGCAGTCCGTGAGGGCGTCGAATGACTGCGTGGTAAGGCGCTAGATGCCAGCGTGCCAGGGACCACAGCCGGTTGAGAATTGAGGGGCGCAAGCATATGCCAGGAGCCGCGGCAGTCGTGAGTGCGTCGAACGACTGCGTGGGAAGGCGCTAGATGCCAGCGAGCCGGGGGCCACAGCGAGTTGAAAAGTTAGGGGCGCTAGCATGTGCCAGGAGCCGCGGCAGTCCGTGAGAGTAAAACGAACTGCGTGCACTGTAGGCGCTGGCACGTGCCAGGGGCCTCTGTGGCTCGGGGAGTGAACCAGTGTTCAAAAAGGCACTGTAACACAACACTGTACGCTTAGTGGGTAACAATGTGACACTAACTGTTGCTGGGGACGTGCTGCACTGAACTGTTGCTGGACACACTGCACTGTACACAAGGATCCACAAGTGTAGGATAATCCAAGACGGCGGTGGTAGATCCAGGAGGCGGTGGTTAATTCAGGGGGCAGCTAGTAATCCCAGTGGGGTGTCACACTGTGTTTGCGTGTCTCTCTGAGTCTGTGTGTTGTGTGGCGGCGTATGCACTGAGTCTGTATGGCGTGTACACCGAGTCTGTGTGTGGCGTGTACACTGAGTGTGTGGCACTGTGTCTCAGTAATGTGTCACACTGTGTTTGAGTGTTCACTGAGTCTGTGTGGTGTGTCACACGGTGTGCGTGTCTCAGTCGCCGGACCAGCGGGAAGGCAGAAAGGAGGAGGGGTGGGTGGGTGAGTGAGCGCCGGTAGGAGCACTATGGGGCACAGAAGATGCCTGAAGGGCGCCAAAGATGCCTGGAGGAGGCGCACAGAGGGTGCCTGGAAGAGGCGCACAGAGGGTGCCTGGGGGAGGCACAGAGGGTGCCTGGGGGAGGCACAGAGGGTGCCGGGGGGAGGCACAGAGGGGGCGTGGGGGAGGCACAGAGGGGGCCTGGGGAGACGCAGAAGGCGTCTGGAGGCGTCTGGAGGAGGGCACAGAGGGTGCCTGGGGGAGGCACAGAGGGTGCATGGGGAAGGCGCAGAGGGCGCCTGGGGGAGGGCGGGGGAGAACCCTGAAGGTGGCAGCTACGCCTACGGCGTAACATTTCTCCCGACCTGAGTGCTCAGCCCCACGAACCCCGAATGGAGGTGAGGATTTTTGCCCCAGGAGAGGGCGGACGAATGGACAAGTTACCCTGCCCAGGTCCTCCACTCTGGGAGATGGTGCCCTTGGTACGGCACCGGCTATAAGCCACCTTGAACTATAGCAACACTGCAGGGTCACCAATTGTTGGTGGTAGCGAGTGTTCTAAGTGCTAATCGGTTCACGGATAGAGAAAGTCATATCCGCCAGGGTTCCTTTATTGGACAAAAATCACAAAAGTCATTGACACGGACAAGACACTAAGAAAAGGTGTTTGTGTGGGTATGCGTTTGTGTGAATGTTGTGAAGTGTGGGTAACATTTAAGTGTTGGTGTATGTGTATAACAATGTGTACGAATGGACGACAAGAGGACATGAACGGACAGTAGAAGATAAACAAGTAACAAGAGATAAACAATTAGACGCACAGGAAACAGCGAGACAGGAGCACGAACGAAAACATTGACACAAAGTAAAAATGAACATAAGAGTCTATGCTGCAACGCCCCATTTTCTTATTGTCACTGAGGGAAAGGAACACGAAATTTGAGCGGTGACTGCTGCATACTGACTAGCTCACGGGGTGCAGGAATGGGCGCGCGCTGCGTCAGCGTTATGCGAGCTGCACAGATACCGTTCACTGCTCTTAACTCACACTTGTAATAGTTATTTTATGTTTGAGAAAGAGTTACTACACTTCGGAGTTGTTCGCAACCACGCATGCCACCATATGTTAAACGTTTTTTTTCATGTTATTTTTAAAGGTTGTTCGTGTTAAGTGTTATGTTTAAAGTGCGAACTGTTATCTCACTCGTTACAGGGCCGGTGTTACCGTTGTCCTGCTTCACAAGTTGATTGTAGTAGGTGAGATAACACAATAGCCTTTAGTTAAGTGAGGTAGATGATGTGTGGCCGAGCGGAGCCGTTATAAGTTCACTTTAGTTCACTTAGTTCACTCTCTCTCTGGGACATTAAAAGGTGTGTGGTTTTTAATAGTTTTTAGTATAAAATGGTATTGACAATTTTACACAATAGGTACAAAGTTTATGTGAGAGGTCAGTAGCACACGAAACGAAAGCAAGCCACACCCAACAGGTCTCCTCACTTTACCTCCACTGCGCAGCTTGTGACGTCAGCTGGCTGTGAGACAGTGAGGAAGACGGGAAACTATTCTATATTCCCCGTTCTCTCATTGCGCTGCCGTTTTCTCTCTCTCTCTCTCTCTCTCTCTCTCTCTCTCTCTCTCTCTCTCTCTCTCTCTCTCTCAAGAATACCCCATCTTTGCCCCCAGATGTTGATGCTGTCATTATTATTAGTAGTAGTAGTATTGCGTGTGTGGTGTGTGTGTACTCACAAACTCAAATGTACGCATAACAGCTATAATATTTTGTATATCTCCCTACTTCATATTTTTTCTATATGTAATTCTTATAATGTGCCTTGTCAATGGCTATGCGTAGATACCCTCTACTCCATTCTTATTACTAGCTTACATGTGTGTGTGTGTGTGTGTGTGTGTGTGTGTGTGAGAAACTGAGAGCGACTGCCAGCTAGCTGTTACTGCACGGAGGTTGGAAGAGCGACTGACGGTCACTGACCCCATCGGCCCCGCTGAACCTAACCTCGAACAGCCTGGTAACGTCAGTGCGCCAGCATCTGCGAAAATACGTCTGAGGTGAGGAGACCTGTTACTATAGATCTTGGGGGAACGGCTGGCCGTCTCCAGTGAGACCCGCAGCAGACCAAGAGGTGAATTACACACACACACACACAAAAAAAAAAAACATTCATTTTTTTGTCATAAAGCTTCATTTTTTTAGATTGCCATCTCATACAGATTCCATGCTAAGCCTTCCACCTACTCGGAGATTTACACTGAAGTTCAGACTATATTGTACTCTTCTTTCTATTCAAAGTAACGTGTCCTGAATGAAAACTCTGGTAGTGGTCGGCTGCAGAAATTGGTGGCGGCTATCTGCGCCTGACAGGTATAGTGGGAAAAGTGATTTTTATGAGAAATTCGATTGTTTCTCTGGTCGGTGACTGCCAGAAGCTCGCTAGACTTTTCTACATTTTTTTTTTACTTTTTCTTTCAAATAATAGGTTTACTGCTGAAATGCTAAACGGAAAGTGAAATATATTTAGATTTTATATTACTCTTTTTGGTCTTCGTTTTAAATGGGACAGTTTTTCTTTCCCTCCTTCTCTCCACTGGTTCTTTTCCTTTTGGCATCTGACCAAATATTTAAAAAAAAAGTTTATTTTTTTCTTGACTCCTAAACCTTTTTCCGGTTCAGGAATAACAAAGGCTATTTTTTAAAATGAATTCACTACTAAATCAAGCTTAAAGTTCTTTATGATGTGGGTGTGTATGTGTGATTGTGTATCTCTGCTTTGTCTGCTTGTTTGTTTGTTTACTTGTTTGTTTATTTGTGTGTGTGTGTGTGTGTGTGTGTGTGTGTGTGTGTGTGTGTGTGTGTGTGTGTGTGTGTGTATTTGTGTGTGTGTGTGTGTGTGTGTGTGTGTGTGAGAAACTGAGAGCGACTGCCAGTTAGCTGTTACTGCACGGAGGTTGGAAGAGCGACTGACCCCATCGGCCCCGCTGAGCCTACCCTCGAACAGCCTGGTGACGTCAGTGCTCCAGCATCTGCGAAAATACGTCGGAAGTGAGGAGACCTGTTACTATAGATCTTGGCCACACCCAACGCTCCAGGAGCGGAGGTGTTCGCGCCCGCGCCCCAGGTCCGTCTCTCCCAAAGAGACTATATACGAAGAGATAGTGGTATGTAGTAATTCCTCGGGCGTGCGGAAGTAGCGCTATCTATTGCAGCCCACCAAAAACGTCACTTTTCAGGGGTAGCTTTACTATTTTTGAAGTACCTGCCACAGCACCCTATCCAGCCTTTACTTATTTTTTTTTCATTATTGTAAAATGATTTACTAATGGGGTAAAGAAAAAATTTATTTGTTCTTATGTTTTATTAGGTATTATCTACACTATATCAAATTGTTATTTTAGGAAAAATATGGTGTAGAAAGCATTTGCTAATATATATATATATATATATATATATATATATATATATATATATATATATATATATATATATATATATATATATATATATATATATATATATATATATATATGTGTGTGTGTGTGTGTGTGTGTGTGTGTGTGTGTGTGTGTAGCAAACATATCCAGTGCTTTAAATACAAGCAAAGCATACAACATTCTATGCATGCTAGATTACTATAATGCCTTTGCAACTGTGGTAACCCGGATGTCACACTGGTCCTGTGTCCCAGGGTAATGGGTTCCCTAACACCACAGGCTCAAGGGCCAATGTTACAAAGAAGAGCACCTAGGCCACGCGCTGCTACAGCGTATGCCCCCAAATTTAGCTGAGTAAAAATATTATACTAACTGTACAAGTGCCATATAATGGCAAGCATTGCATACTGCTTGACAGGGCAGAGAACAAAAGCTTCTAAGCATTACAACATAAATAAACAATGGGAGACACTCAAAGCCTGTTAACTGAACATGACCCGATTTATAACAGGCAAAACCAACAATGGTGCGTTATATACAATGAAAACTGTATAAAAATGTTGCAAGGCACATCAATATAAGAGCAAAGCATCATAAAACATGCTGAAATACATGATGGAGGACATCAAGAAGGTAACACATGAGTTGTCTTAAATGGAATGCAATAACTTGGTGGTCCTGGGAGACAGGCGAGCCTGGAGGTGAAAATGGGATGTAGGACACGGTATGATCTCACAAACTCTGACCTTGGTGTCAGGGTCATGAAGATATTAAGCTCAGTAAGCACAACTATGCAGCGGAGGCACATATGATAAAAGCAAATGAGACAAAATAAGGCAACTCAGTGTAAGAAAATAGCAGGAAAGCTATGTTGCAGTATGTGACACACCAAATTACAGGGCAGAGAGGGATATGTATTTCATAGACTACATCAGTAAACATAGCATTTATTGCAGGAACCACACATTAAAGTTGGATGTAATAAAATATATGTTTTTAGCACACATTAAAGTTGGATGTAATAAAATCATTTGATATGGAACTCCTTGAACTGGCCAACCAAACAAACCACTCTCTGTCCCCCCCCCCCCTCCTTCAAAAAAGCATTACTTTTCACAAGGTTTATGAGGCATTAGTCAAGAATATCAACTGCCATTACATTTAGTAAAAAAAAAAAAATATATATATATATATATATATATATATATATATATATATATATATATATATATATATATATATATATATATATATATATATATATATATATATATATATATATATATATACCTATGTGATTATGCATATCATATAATGCAGAAAAAAAATTGCATGCTGTAATACAAACAATATTACTCCTGGAAGCCACATTAATGATGCCAGACACGTGATGATAGACACTTAGTGTGATGAAATTACATGCTGTATTTCACATCATGAAACCAAGCCAAGTGTCACTGCAGCACATATTAGGTAAGGCAGACACCAAAAGCTTGTTACCTGAACAAGATTAAACATAACAGGCAAAATCCACAATAAAGTATTGCATACTGTTGGGTAGGAAAGAGGACAAATGCTTCCAAGCATTACACCTGAAATAAACAATGGCAGATATTCAAAGCTTGTGAGCTGAACATTATCTGATTTATAACAGGCAAAACCAACAATGGTGCATTACATGCGATATCTGGCAGGGGATTCCTTGCATTACAAATGGAAAGTGGCAGACACCTAAAGCTTGTTAACTGAACAAGATCTGATTTATAACAGGCAAAACCAACAATGGTGCATTACATGTGATATCTGGCAGGGAAGATAAATGATTCCTTGCATTACAACTGGAAAGTGGCAGACACCCAAAGCTTGTTAATTGAACAAGATCTGATTTATAACAGGCAAAACCAACAATGGTACATTACATGTGATATCTGGCAGGGATGATAAATGATTCCTTGCATTACAACTGGAAAGTGGCAGACACCCAAAGCTTGTTAACTGAACAAGATCTGATTTATAACAGGCAAGCCCAACAATGCTGCATTACTTGCAGTATTTGGCAAAGTATATGGAAAAAAATTCTTGCCGTAGCAAGAGTAATACTAAATAATGGCAAATCCCACGAAGTATCTCTTCTTTTGACAAAGCCTGTGCTCTTTGCTGCAGGGGTGTCAGAGTCTGTTTGCTCCAGCCAATATGTACTGAAATACCCCTGAGTCATGAGTGAAGTGTTGAAACTGAAGGCAAGTGAAATACTGTGCTTAGAAATCTATTAGCATTTGGACTTTAATAGTATAAGGCCAGAGCAAACCTCCTCTCTTGTAATCCATATCTCCTACTAGGCTTAGATCTTGGCATCTTGCAGCATGTTGAACCTGACCTCAGAAAAAAATCCATCCCTATTGGATCTAAAAAACTGCTGGCTCTGGGCAAAAACTGCCCAGGAGTTGTAACAGCCTGGGCTTTGAGATGCCTTGCCTCCTGGCGCAGACGACAGACTGTTTTGTGCAGCAATTTTCACTTTTCATATCTGAAAATACATGCAAAAATATTTAATCACAATTAATCACAATTCTAAATAATAAAATATGTGCATGTAATTGCATTATTTTCAGTGCTATAAGGACAGTGAATCTAAGCATTGACATTATGTCTGCACGCCAGTTTCGATGGAAGGCCTCACTTAGATTGCCTGACAAGAGTAATATTTTCAGGAGATGGGGGAGAGGATACAACTGGAGACTCTTGACAAATATAATGTCAAGATCTACAAGCACCCATTTTCCATATATATCTTTGATGTTCAGTCCATACTAAAACATTTGTCAATGTGTTGCCACACTAAAAATATAAAAATTCCCTGTTTCTGCAGTGTCAGTCGTACCTAAGCCCTGCTAAACCATCCAAGTGAATCAAGAATGAGTTCTGGGCAGCAGCATGAGCCAATACTAAATGGCGCCACTATAAAAAAAATTGCCTGCATCATGACGGGCCTGGGCTGACCGCCAGGCCCCTGAAGAAAACCTACCGGCGCTATAGGCAGGTGGGGAAAAAAAAAAAAGGATCACATCAGAAGAACGGACAAAGGTTTGTTAGTGGCACTTCAAGGTTATGCTACCTCTTCAAAGATTGGCCAGTCATGGTTTAAAGTGGAACAGGATAAATATGAAACAGGTAGGTATCTGTGGACACTACTGTTACTATCAATTGCCAGCCTATGGCAAAATTTGAACCTATGCTATCAAAAACATAAGACCCATATGCTGATCACTCGACTAATCGTAACAGTACTACAGCCATAGAAACATAATAAAGAGTTTAAATATATCATTCAAAATGTCAACCTTTTTACATACCTTTTTTTTAAGAGATGAAGCCTACTGGTGTAACAGTTAAATATTGAACTCAATTTGTATGCAGAGATGTGAAGTATGTTATTAAGCTGTAATATTTCCAACACATTAATTATGATTAAAGCAACATGGAATAGTAATTAAAGAGGATAAATTATCACTGAGAACAAGAGGTTCCTTACTATATTGTGGTGAGCTTGATGGCCGAGTCGAGTTTCCTCCAACCCCATTAACACCTTGTTGAGAGGCAATTTTTTAATCAAAGTGAAAAATGGATGCAAATGGTCACTAAAACTAGTTATTATACTTGGTGTCACAAAGTTGGGCAAAGAATTTAGGGAAGGACTCCCGGACTTGGCGTCACTGATGAGGTAAATGATCTCGTGCACTCATTGGGCTATAATATATACATTGTTATAATGTGTATTATTGTCTTGTTACTATATATTACCTACTGATAATGGAAATACATGTCAGGATTAATCATCAAATACAAGGAAAAAAAAATCATGTATGAAAATTGTGAACTTTTAAGTTCATGTAACAAACAAGGTTTATTATACACAAAAAGGTTGGATACTTCAGATGTAAAAGATTTTTGGATATAACATCACCCCCTTCCTCCATATTGGTTCTTTAAAGCAAGGGTTGACTACAGCTGATTATTATTTGCGGCAGGTAGCTACACTGGTGGATTCAAGGGGGGGCCAGGGGTCCCGGGCCCCCCCAATGGTCCTGAGTGATACAGGAAAACTAGCCAAAAAGCGCGCTGCAGCTAAAACAATGCTTTGGCACAAAGTCCTGGCCGTTATATCCATTGATTTAGGTCACTCCACCAGTTTTTCAAGACCAGGACTGCCGAGAATGGCTAATCGGTAACGCTAATGCTCCTTCCACCCGCAAAAAGTCTGACGTCCCCCCCCAAAAACTCATTTCCTGGATCTGCACCCAAAGACATACCGTAACATGGTTCAGTGATCATGGACAAAAAAAATGTTAAGACAATCAATATCCAATCATTTCAGGATACATAAATCAGCATCCATATGAAGGAATTCTACAACTTAAAAGTAATGTTGAGCAGGGCATGTGTTAAGTGACTTGCACAGTCTATTTTGTGAAGTCATAATTAGATTAATATCACAACAATCAACAAACACTAGATGAAGTATTCATACCAAAATCAGTACATGGAGCTGGTGCACTGCAATGGGAAGCACATTCCTGCAGCTCACCAAGAGGGTTGGATGCTGCCATGTACTTCAGTGGGTGGCTAAATGTCTTCACCCTTGGCCTCTTTCTTGGACTCTCCCCTTCAGCTGCCACATTCTCTTGGATGATATCGGACGTGTTCGGATCTGTTGGGATGTGGTTGTGTTAGATGTGGAATAACATACGACAGTGGAACATGGAAGGAAAGAGTATGTCCAAACGGTAAAATACAGAGATGAGGATTGCACTGCATTAGTTAAGTGATTATTAGATGTAAATTGAAATTCTTTGGATACTGAAAGGATGTACGGGGACAACTGGATGAGAAGGGAGAGACATGCAGTTTTTTATGTTATATAGCTAGTTACACCAATGAAGACTTAGGGCATACACATTCAGAAAGACCACAATTTTGGCTGCTAGACGGAAAAGCACTAGATGTCAAAGTGCCAGGACATTGAAGGAAGTAATAATAAGAAAAGCAATAATAATTAATGAGTGTAAATATATTTCTGATATTTTTGTTTATCTTAATACTAGTATTGGAATTTTCAAACACTGAGAATATAATAAATAAATATTGATAAATTAATGAAAATAAATACATTAATTGTACTAATATTACCACTAACAATATTAACAGCACTGCACCTAATAGACTGAGCAATAAACTGAGTCTGATATATAACCATAATTAAACTGTCTCTGTCTGAGTGTTATGTGAAGCTTGCTCCATGCACCATGATAGGAATGGCATAGATGCATGCAGGTTGCTGAGATACTTACAGTCACCAGCCACTTGTAGATATGTCACCAAAATGTGTTGGAAGCATTGGCGGCCAACTTCTATTTATTTAATTATTATTTTCTTTAAATAAAGGAGACAGCTCAAGGGCAACAAAGCGTACTAGAAAAAAAAGCCCCACTACTCACCACTCCCAAACAGACAAAAGTAGAGTCTTGATACACTCTTCTTGAAGGTCAAATTATAGGCAGGAGGAAATGCAGACGATGGAAGGTTATTCCAGAGTTTATCAGTGTAAGGGATGAAAGAGTGGAGATGCTGGTTAACTTTTGCATAAGATTTTTAGCAGGATGGAACATGCAGTAATTGACTTAAATTAGAAAAGTATAGATTTAGGAGGGAAATGGGCAGACATTGGTTTAGTAATAGGGTGGTGGGGGAATGGAATAGACTCAGCAATCACATACTGAGTGCAGGGACGATAGCTTGTTTTAAGAGTAGACTGGATAGCTACATGGACGTGGCTGACAGGTGGTAATGGAGAGGAATCTGGAGCTGCCGTGTGTAGGCCATTCGGCCTCTTGCCGCGGGAGGAGGGGAGGCATGCAGTTAGCAAGTTCAGAACAGCTGTCAGCGTGAAAATGATTAGAATTTCCACATTATCATTATTTATATATATCACTTACCCCCGGCTGGCATCCTTCCGTAATAAATGTAGCTTCACACCAGGCTGTGTCCTCTTTATCACCACAAAGGGACATGATTTGAGGCTCCGGCTGATAAACGTGGCGGCCGCGGCGGTGTTATGATTTTTGAACGAGGCAGCGTTGCAATCAGAGCAGAGAAAGATATTGCTGCGAATAGCGCTATAATAACCAATATACGTTAGACGGAGATAATTATATCTACCCACTCTTTCCCCTACAAACCAATGATTCAATGTAAATCATTACTGATGGAAGTCAGCGTGCGTGCTAAAACAATGAGTTTGGAAGAAAAACATGATCACATAGTTTTTAAAGAACGGCAGTAGGGCTAGAACCTTGGTTCATTCCAGTATGTATACAGAAAGGTTAAACACATAAAACACATCTAACCACTGGTAGCCTCCCACAAATGCAGAGAAAGTAATATAATTGCGGTATAATAATATGACAATAATAGCATTACTCATGACATGCAGTCAGGCTATATCTACCTAGTAAATATATATATATATATATATATATATATATATATATATATATATATATATATATATATATATATATATATATATATATATATATATATATATATATATATATATATATATATATAGTTCCTACTGTTCATTTTAATATTTATCTACCTTTATTTTTTTTATTTAAAATGGGAAATAACCAGATTGAAGACAAAAAGTAGAAATATTTGCTGCTTGATCCC
The DNA here is from genome assembly GCF_024679095.1 of Eriocheir sinensis. Taxonomy (NCBI): domain Eukaryota; kingdom Metazoa; phylum Arthropoda; class Malacostraca; order Decapoda; family Varunidae; genus Eriocheir; species Eriocheir sinensis. Next base: position 22,947 of record NW_026110408.1, on the reverse strand, counting down.
ATGTAGCAACACTGCTGATGGGTACTGGGGGCTTGGGGTGGGTCTGGAGGGGGGGAAGCGCCTGGATGTAAACAACGCTGCTCCTGCGCCATCTGTTGCAACCGACATACACCACCACCCGCCCACGGTCTCCCATAGAGGCCCCCTCTCCTGTTCTATAGTCTCCTTGGTCTCTCCATGGTTGCTCGGGCGAGCGGTATATACGTGCGTTGTTTGTTCACCGGAACTATGATCCTTCCGGAGCTGACTTGGGATGATTTGTCATCATTTGCTGATTTAGTGTCAGCCAAGCATCTGTTCTCACGGCCACAAGCACCTACGTGTTGTTAAACATCCTGTGGCGTGATACTGACCCGGTGTTTCGACACATAGTCATACTTTCATATGTACATTGATAATATATATATTACAGGTGTCAAAATTCATCAGTGTTCTTCTTTATAGTTTCATTCACAAGTGAGACAAATACGAGTCGAGGTTATATAGTCCGTTTGCCTTGAGTTGACCCTAGAAGCCCCGCCTGCTATCCTCCTACAGACTCCACCTAATTATGTTGGATTGGCTGGCTAGGAAAGTGGGAGGCGCAGTGCACTACGTCAAAGTTCGTTTGGTGACGAGCGTGGGGGAAGGTGGACAGAGCAGGAGCCCAGAGGGTTGGGGGTAGCCGGAATACTAACCAATTTTCCTTCCTGCCAGTGTTCCATACGTGCATTGTTGCATATGAAACTGGACGACTGGCATGATATCTGTGGTGGGTGTGGCTTCAGCAGCCATTTAAATTCGACACCTTAGCTACCCTAGGTTAGCTTTTTGACCTAACCACTTATAAGTACCTAGAATGTATGAGTTGTGGGTGGAGTTGTTCCAAAAAATTGATGAAAGCAATTTTTGGTGGTGGGATGGACCTGCCAGTCCCAATTATGTAAGCCACTCCAGCTACCCTAGGTCAGCCTGAGAGCTAACTTCTCAGAACCTTTGCCAAAATGTTTGTGAGGATCCCAGGAGTCATAAATGGCCAATGACAGCAGTTTCCAATGGTGGGGTACCCCCGCCAGCCCCGCCCAAAGTGCCATGCCCCCAAAGTTACCCTAGGTCAGCCTGAGAGCTAACTTCTCAGAACCTTTGCCAAAATGTTTGTGAGGGCCCCAGGAGTCATAAATGGCCAATGACAGCAGTTTCCAATGGTGGGGTACCCCCGCCAGCCCCCCCCCCCCAAAGTGCCACGCCCCCAAAGCTAACCTAGGTCAACATGTGAGCTTACTTCTCAGAACCTTCAAAAATGTGTTTTAGAGCCTGTAAAATTGCTGTTATTGGAAACAAAGTGATAAAGATAATGATTTTTACTACTACATTTAATATCGTTTTATTATTTTTTCTAAAATGTTTGTCTACATTTAATTGGTTGCAACATACATGTACAACACTCTAATTGAACTTCAAGATCTGCGACAAAATCTGAAATGAAAATAGTGTAGAGCAAGATGCTTCAAAAACTTGAGAATTATAAGAAACAGTGTCCGTGATATTATCCTCTACCAGTAATGCAATCAACTTCAGTCGATCCACATATAGTCTTTGATTTCACATCCCTCGGACATTGTAAAAGCTAGTCACGTCATGGAAATGAATCTATCAATCAATGAATACATGCACAGTCAAATTTATATTTCACTATCGTCATCAGAGTCTGTATCTTCACTCCAAGCTTCTATATCAGTTTCCTCGTCGGAGCCCATCAGGTCAGATTCCTCATCTGCAGCAATTTCCTGACTGTCGATTTCCTCACTGTGTAGTGAACGTGGCATTTCTTCACCTCTGAACCAAAGTGGCTCTAGGAGGTTATCTCTAAGGCACCATCCGTAATCACTGGGTGATTCGTTACACATAGGAGCAGGCGAATCAGCATTGCACCACAGAGCAGCAACATAGTTTGATCTTCGAATCTTCTCTTTTAATGCCTTGTATGAAGGTGGTAGGAGAGCACAGTCCAGCTTCTTGACATGCGAGAGTTGCTTCTCCTGAAAAGATGGGAAGGATGTTGAAAATTTTCTAAGTGATTACGATATAAAGTGTTAGACCCATTCTCCCTCCATTTCTCTGGCTACAAGATTACCTTCTCAACCTTTCCAGTCATATCGATCAGTCTCAGGTATCGGGCTTCATTGACGTCTTCAGTCTTGTCTTGACCATACATTTGGCAGGTAAATGCAGATATTGCCTCAGTGTCTAGGTTACCAATTTTCCCAAGGCCAACGAATGCTTCTATGAATCTGCCTGTTGTGTCCTTCTCTAAGATCTGGAGCGGTTTAACCTTGCCTTTTCTGAAATAGAAGTTGAAATCAAAGTCTTAGTTGATAGAGTAATGTATTTATAGCATTGACATTGAATAGAAAGGAACCTAGGAAAGTTTCTTCCTAGGCCCTATATCATTGCACCTCTCGCTATTGCAAGTTTTGAACGCAGAGGTCTCACAAACCCACCTGTAGAAAGCAGAGGTAAAGTCACATCCAGTGAATGCATGGAACCCCGGTAGCGCTTCTGGTAGACCTGTCTTCATGTCTTCTAGACCATCGGTGATGTTGCTGACGTTGATGTACCTACGGCTGTTCCCCATGCCACACTCCATAATGACAGTCTTGGCTGCACGAACCTCTGGACGTTGTCTCGCCAGCATCCCGATCAAGATCACCAGAACATCTGTATCAGAGGCTCTCACACAGATGTGGCTCGCTGAAGTGTTGGCAACGTGGAAGGATATGAGGGTATCAGCCACCTCATGTTTTCACTGATATTCCGCAGGTCTTGTAACGGTGATGTGGTGGCTTTCCTTGTCTGGTACGAAGCTCAAGCAATCTCCACCAAAGGATGCAATGACAGTTTTACCTTCCAGAATGTGCCAGTAATGTTCCTTCCCCCATTCCTGCAGTAGAAATCTCCCCAACTGATCTTTGAACATCCCATTTGCCAGTAACTTTTTTCCACTTTGCCTGATGGTCTGCTCTGGTCCGGTTATGTTGTAAGCCGAGTCAACTGCTCCTCGAAGTTTTCTTTCGCTTCCTTTGATCGAATCTTCTAGGTACTTATCAAGGCAGATGTGAACCTTTTTCCTGTGAGGCACAGATGACCGACAATATCGTCCGCGCAATTGATGCATAGGATGCTCCAATGGAGGTCTGCGATAGGATGGAGTGCAGAAGTCCTCCATCATACACGTGTGTAGAGCTCAGGGTGGTCGAGTTCATTGATGGTTTCCATCTGTACAGCTTCCAGATGATGCAGGAGAGAAGATTTGTCGGTCTTGACCAGGGAACCATCGCAGTGGGCAAACGCTAGAGGGTATTTGATTATTGGGTATTTTAAGATGTGTCTGAGGTCCACGGCGGAGTCTTGAGAGGCGACAACGATCATTTTGACAAATGCATCCCTGAGGTTCTCGGCATTGGTCTGTGCCCTCTTTGATGCACTTGCCAACGGCCCCTTTTTCGTGTTCTCTGCGGCGAAGTTAGCGACTTTGACTTTCTTTATGGGTTGGGTGAAGCGTTTCCTGTTTTCGTCCCATTCTTCTTCGAACTTCTCTCTAGCTTCTTGGCCTCTTCGTATCGTCGAAAGAAGATAACTTTGTGTTGCTGCGTTTGCTGCACGTCCAGTGGCAATGTTCACTAAAGTTGATGGGGCCTCATCGCTGAAGGGGTTGCAGAAGGTGTCGATTGTCTTTCCAAGAGCTTTCATTTGGATATTGTCCTTATTGATTTGTGATGGATGACATTGTGCTGCAGTGCCGTTTTCCTGCTCTATCCCGACCAATGATTTCAGCTCCGAAACCGCAAGAGCCCTCTGTGTCATTGTCAACGCCAATCTGCGCAAGGCTTGGTCCGAGTTCCGGAATGCAACAATTCCTCTTGCGCTTGAACTGGCATCCTTGTTGACAGTTTGTTCAAGAGAGAGATCAACAGCCGACCTGCTAAAATTCCTCGTTGTTCTTCGGATTGAGAAGGCACCCTTTTCTAAGATGGTCATTACAGCAGGGTTGGCGGTCTCCAACTTCTGCAGAAAGAGCATCCCCCATCGTGAGTAGTTTGGCCTGTTGAGCGCAAAGAAGACCTCGACAATCTTTGGGAAGATGCTGATGTATGACCGCACATCATTGGTCTTGACGCAGCGTTGTAGTTCCCGATGGAGGCGATTCACCAGGTTGATATAAATTCCCCAAAACTGTGCCATGGCGCCCTCTTCACCGCTCATCACAGAGTGGAAGTATTCCTCATATTTGTTAAGGTGCTCCACCGCTTCTTGTTTCCATTCGTCGTTTCTTCATCGGAGGGGTGGCATCATTGCTGGGGGAGGCTGATGTACCAGGACATTCTGTTGAGGTGTCGCCTGGCCGTGGCCGCTTCACTGCCGTGTATGTCTTCCGACATGCTGGATGATACTGTAGGGTATCTGGTGCTGTCACACTCATAACTCTTCGTGTTACATCTGCATATTTGTCAGCATGCAGAGCCTGGCGTTGAGATGCGCATTTCTTCATTGTGGCCCATACAGTTTCGCTGTAAGTCTTGAGCTTGCTGTCCTCCTCAGTTGGCTTAAGACAGATGAAGCATCTTGAGGCAGGACTGTGGGTCTGCAACGACACAGTTGCAAGAAACATGAGCAAAAGTCTATGAGGTATTTAACCCCATATTATTTTGGACCAATTGGGCGAGTTGTGAGAGGATTTTTTTATATCTATTTTTAATTATTAAAAAGCGGGTATCGTTGAAAAGAAAGATAAAAGTGAACTAACCTGTGGAGATGTGGGTAGAGATGAAGATGGATGTGACCTCGAACTAGATGTCGGATTGATTTCTGTTTGGTCGGATCTCTCCTCATTATCCAAGGCGGGAGTTGAGCTTTGCTCGTTGATATTGTCATTTTCATGCATATCGTTCCCGTTAGAATTATACAAATTGGCTTCACCCTCAACAGCATCCTTATTTGTTTCCATATCGCCAATACACCACCAACACACCTGAAACACATCCTTTCTAGAGAGGGGCAAGTTTGTATAAGGGACAGGTTTAAAGAGAAGGATTTAGCAAGAATTAGTGAGTCAAAGACAATTACTGCTAAAACGAGTAATACATGTAATACCTTTATAGCCTAAGGGTTACAAAGTATCCTGTTTCTGGATGTACTTGTGACACCTTTGCATGGGCAGTTCATACCATGTTTTTGGGAGTTATGTGTAGCCTAGCTCGCGTGGACCTAGGTTAGCATGGGGTGCGTGGCACTTTGGGGGGGGGGGGGGGCTGGCGGGGGTTTCCCACCATTGGAAACTGCTGTCATTGGCCATTTATGACTCCTGGGGCCCTCACAAACATTTTGGCAAAGGTTCTGAGAAGTTAGCTCTCAGGCTGACCTAGGGTAACTTTGGGGGCATGGCACTTTGGGCGGGGCTGGCGGGGGTACCCCACCATTGGAAACTGCTGTCATTGGCCATTTATGACTCCTGGGATCCTCACAAACATTTTGGCAAAGGTTCTGAGAAGTTAGCTCTCAGGCTGACCTAGGGTAGCTGGAGTGGCTTACATAATTGGGACTGGCAGGTCCATCCCACCACCAAAAAATTGCTTTCATCAATTTTTTGGAACAACTCCACCCACAACTCATACATTCTAGGTACTTATAAGTGGTTAGGTCAAAAAGCTAACCTAGGGTAGCTGAGGTGTCGAATTTAAATGGCTGCTGAAGCCACACCCACCACAGATATCATGCCAGTCGTCCAGTTTCATATGCAACAATGCACGTATGGAACACTGGCAGGAAGGAAAATTGGTTAGTATTCCGGCTACCCCCAACCCTCTGGGCTCCCGGTCTACAGGACGGATTTTATAGCCACAGGCTTTCCCTCGAACCTCGGGATTAGCGACCCAACCCAACCCATCACACACACACACACACACACACACACACACACACACACACACACACACACACATACACACGTGCACACACACACACACACACACACACACACACACACACACACACACACACACACACACACGCACGTTCGAGAGATTTACATAGATTTACATAGAAAATCAGACCACACAGACCCCAAGGTCCAGACTAGGTGGTTTGTCCTTAAACCTAAATGATTCTACATTAATCAGATGGCTCCAAAACTTTGCATTTCACTCTAGTTAACATTAAGTTGAAGGAAGTGACGGTCGAGTTTTTATTTTTTTATTTTTTTAAGGAGACAATCGTGTTACACTTCTCTACTGAAGGTGGGAGCTTATTCCATTCTCGCACTACAACGTTGGTGCAGTCTGAATTTACTTGTCTATATTTGAGTTTTATGCCATTGTTCCTCGTTCGCAAAATGTTATCGATCATAAACAATTTTGATTTGTCTACATTCGTGAATCCATTAAGTATTTTAAAACATTTGATCAGTTTTCCTCGGAGGCAACGTTTCTCAAGAGAGAACATGTTAAGGGTGTAAAGCCCCTCTTCGTAGGGTTTGTTGCGCAAGTAAGGGATCATTTTTGTTGCCCGACGCTGAATATCTTCTAGTTGAGCAATGTCCTTTACATGGTGGGGAGACCAAAACTGAACCGCATATTCCAAGTGGGGTCTGATTAATTATTGTAGAGCGGAAGTATTACATCTTTATTCTTGAATCAAAAGTTTCTTTTAATGAAGCCCAACATTCTGTTCGCTTTATTTGCCGCATCGATGCATTGCTGTGAGAATTTGAGGTTTGACGCGATTTTAACACCCATGTCCTTGACGCATTGAACGCTTTTGAGTTTGACGCCGCTAATTTAATCGATTCTTTACCCTTTCGAGTCGGTTTTTGAGCCCGGTCGCTTATAAAAACATATACGGCCGTAGTATTAATCTCCCCCATTCCAGTTCCCATCCCATCCCTTTTCCTTGGCTGTGACCCGCAGTTTTAAGCGTCCCCGGGGGGTTGGGGTTGATTAACACTACCTGGAGAGAGAGCGGATGGGGTCGAAAAAGTGTTGACTCCTCGGGTTGCGAGGCAGGACATCTTTAGGTTCCCCTTCGTATATTTCATGAATAAGTAGTGCTCTATTTGTTATTATAGAAGAAAATATATTGAAAAGTATCAGAATATTTCTATGACTGATATTGTATCGCAAACTTTGTTAAAGGTAATATATTTCTTTTAGTTTGTAAAGACTCTTGTGTTTCCATTTGATTGTAAACACAGAGTTATTCCTGAAGATTCCTTTATAATTGCCCCAAAAATGGCAAAAGACGGCAGATAGATGACTAAATCTGGCATTATTATGGGAATACTTAACATATACCATAAAAAAGGGCATTTCTTGGCGACCACCTTGATTTAAGACAAAAATGCCACCAATGACACGACCTGGCAATTCCTATGTGGCTGCGCCATGGCTGGCCAGGTGTACGTGACCAGTCATGGATACCAACCTGTCTCATAAATTAACTTACCCGCGTTACCTGTTATTTACATGTAGATCAGCAACGCTATTGTTTTGTTTTATGATATATAATGTATATGAATACAATGGTGTGTGAAAAATGCATTATTTATCTCGTTTTCTGTAATTATTGGTTTGAAAGTGCTACCAACATTATTATGACCTGCGGGTTGGTCTTGTCTGGCCCGTCGGGGACGGGGTGGGGATGGGGCAGTTTACACATACCCCAGACGCGCGTATGTGGATGGGGACGGAAAGGGAATGGGGAAGGTAAATACTACGGTCGATAGCCCTTTCATTTTGCCGTCGATTGATACCAAAAACATTTCTGTAACCCCAGAAATAAGGGAGTTATGGCGATTCGCACGAAAGCGGTTGATTTTCCAAAATTCGCGGCTTAATAACAGGGCTGGGGCAAGTTTCCGGTTCATAGTGTAGGGCTCACTGCGGATACTCATTACCTTTTTATGTTAGGTAACAGAAAATGTATTCACGAGTCTCTTTTGTTGATGTATTTCGCGCATTACACAGAATATGAAGTAATTTTAGTAAATTAAGGAAGCCCTGTTGAGTGTCCGCTCTCCAACAGGTTTCACCCAAACCAAAAGCTTCCTACATCGCCTGTGGGGAGGGGCTTCTGGGTTCAACCCGAGGTGGATAAACTATAGTACTTCATGACATCATCTTTTCACATGCTCACGACCTTGACTATTCTGAATTTTTCACCATCTGGCTAAGACTTCATTATCAGTCTAATACTCAGAGGTGGACAAATGCGGTACTTAGTGCGGTAGTACCGCATCACAAAGTACCGCACTACCGCAAACTTTCTGAAAATACCGCACTACCGCGGACCGCACTAAAAAATCCTGCGGTACTTTTTGCGGTACTTAGAAAATCATCGAAGTCATTTGCAGCGCGGCATGCTCACAGAAATGTCTTTTTTTTTTCAGTGAATCGGACTCAGTCAGTCATCAGAATCAGTGATTCAATCATTCTGACTTTTCAGTTATTGTTCAAAATTAAATACTAAATGAATAACTCGGAATAAATCTGTTCGTCACTCAACCCAAGGCGGCGCGCCATGACTGGCTCTGACGATGACTGTACATGGCAGTGTACAACAGTACAAGCAAGCAGTAACGTGATCGCAGCTCAATCTCATGTCCCGTACAAATTTTTCTTTGATGCATAACATAGACCATAGTACTCGATATATATGTTTTTTTAACTTCACTGTAACTTCTCTATTTTATCATTCTCTCTCTCTCTCTCTCTCTCTCTCTCTCTCTCTCTCTCTCTCTCTCTCTCTCTCTCTCTCTCTCTCTCTCTCTCTCTCTCTCTCTCTCTCTCTCTCTCTCTCTCTCTTCAATGTAGCCAAGATCAATATTGTTTGATATTAATACCGATAATAATAATAACAATAATAATAATTTATTATTATTATTATTATTATTATTATTATCATCATCTCCTCGTTGAAATTTCCACGTGGTTTCTTCTCTGAGGCCTGAGACGCCAGGGCTTACAGCTTTCCCACGGGATTCGCTATTACGGTACCATTTGCAGTTGATGTTTTGTCTTAATATGTTGGACAGTTTGAATAATGTTTCACTCTTCCCGTCATGACTTTCCTATATTAGTAATTTTTCGTTTTCGCTCAAACGCTGGAGAATTCCTCCCCTTCCTCTCCTCCTCCCCTTCCCCATCACTCCTCCATATCCCTGGCTAGTGCTACTGCAGCTCGCTACACCCTTTCTTCCTTCCTTCCTTTCTTTCTTTCTTCCCACCCTCCACTTCCTCCTCTCTTACATGACGCTGATCTCCTCCTCCCCCTTCCCTGTCCCCTCCCTCCTCCCTCGGAAAGTTGCATTCACTTCCCTCCCCCTCCTCCCCTTCCCGTCCTCTATTCCCCGGCCTGTCCTCCCCCTTCCTCCTCCCTTACCTCCCTCTCTCCCTCCTCAAGTCCTCCTTTATTTTTTTTTGTATCTCAAAAGTTATAAGTTAGTCAATAGATAGCCAGGATAGGCACTGAAGTATTTTTTTTATATTGACTAGTGACTACCGCTACAGCAGTACCGCACACCGCGTACCGCACTGGGAAAGACAAAAAATGGGACCGCACAACCGCAACCGCACTGCTCCGGAAAAAGTACTTCACTACCGCAACCGCACTACTGATTTTTCAGTACCGCGCCCACCCCTGCTATTACTTAATACATCTGTGCCGTTTCTCACCTAATCTACCAGCTATGCAAAATTCTTTGACTATTTGGATTTCAAAATGAAGCACTCTCCCTTCGCTGAAATGTCCATCCTAGGAGATTTCAACGTTCACCACCAGCTTTGGCTCTCATCCTCACTCACAGACCAGCCTATTGAACAAGCCTACAACTTTGCTCTCCTGAATGAGGAATCCTAGAGGAATTGGTTCAGTACCCTACACGTTTTCCCGACCGCCTTGGAGATACGCTCAACATACTAGATCTCTTCCTAATCTCCAGCCTTCAGTTTACTCTGTCAAACTGTTATCTCCGTTGGGCTCCCTCGATCACAACCTTATTTCAGTATTATGTCCTATCACTCCTATACAGCCTCTGGACCTACCGAAGAAGAGAATCTTCTAGCATTTCGCTTCAGCTGGGTGGGACGACTTGAGGATGTATTTTTCCGATATCCCGCGTGGAATGATTACTGCTTCCAGGAGAGAGACTCCTCTGTGTGTGCCCAGCGCATCACAGAGGTGATTGTCTCTGGAATAGAGGTAAACATTCCACGTAATTTTTCTACACCCCGTGCTAAAAAGCCTTGGTTTAATCACGCTTGTTTTCGTGCTATCAAAGATAGAGAGGCAGCTCACAAAAGGTACCAGAGCCTTCGCACTCCAGCTAATCACGATTTTTACATTTCTGCCCGGAATCTTGCCAAATCTGCCCTCCGACTTATCCCAAACAATTTTATCAATAGAAAATGCCACAACCTTGCTTTTTCTAACTCTTCCAGAAACTTCCAGCACCTAGCCAAAAATATCTCCTCCAATATCACTTCTTCATCTTTCCCTCCTCTCCTTAATCTTGACGGCAGCACCGCCGTCACATCTGTCTTTAAGGCTGAACTCTTCGCTCAAACTTTCTGTTAAAACTCCACTCAACGATGCTGGGGGTATTCCTTCTACTCATCCCCCCCTCTGACTCCTTTATGCCTGTTGTTAAAATTCATAAGTATGATGATTTCTTTGCCCTCTCTGGCCTCATCCCTGAGAAGGCTTATAGGCCCAATGGAGTGCCTCCTATTTTCCTTAAAAACTGTACTTCCGTGCTGACACCCTGCCTTGTCAAACTGTTTCGGCTCTGTCTGTCAATATCTACCTTTCCATCCTGCTGGAAATACGCCTACATACAACCTGTCCCTAAGAAGGGTGGCATCACTGGGAATGGCGGGGGAGATAGGAATGTGACAAAATTGTGAGCCACATGAAAATGTACCTGACAAAGTTGGTATATGAGATATCAAAATAAATAACCAAGAAAAGGCACTGAACACTGAGTCTGAATTGATGGTAGCCATCTCACGTGAAGGTAATGCACTATGTGTTGTATTTTGGTCTCTGAATGCAGTACAGTCCCGAACAGCTACCTGAATATTAAAGAAACTTAAAAATATTGATGAGTATGATCTAACGCAGTCTTAGCACATCGCATTTTGTCAGTTGGTGGTCAGGTTAGGTTGGTTAGGTTAGCTATAGTTGGGCTAGGTCAGATCAGGTCAGGTTTGGTTTTGCTTTAACTCTTTAACTTTAAATATTAAATAAATTCCGTGTGATACGCTTCAAGCTGCGCCTTTGTTGTCAACGGGGGCTGAGCTGGCGACGTCGCGATAGTAATCTGAATATGCCAACAAAATACATAAAAGAAAAATAAGTAGGCCTATTCACCGAAAACAAGAAAAGATGTACTATGTTTATGGCAATCTTGTGGGAACCTTGTGTCCTTCAATGCCTCAAAAACTCAATTTCTCCACCTATTAACTCGACACAATCCTCCAAACACCTATCCCTTATTCTTCGACAACACTCAGCTATCACCATCTTCAACACTAAATATCCTCGGTCTATTCTTTACTCAAAATCTCAACTGGAAACTTCACATCTCTCTCGCCAAATCAGCTTCCTCGAGGTTGGGCGTTCTGTATCGTCTCCGCCAGTTCTTCTCCCCCGCGCAGTTGCTATCATTTTCTTAAAAGGAAACATAAATACATAAACTGAACAGATGAGGAAACTATCACTACTAAATTCTCACCTATTAAAATTTGTTATGGTTGAAACTGATTGAATGGCCTAGCTATAAATCATGTGGGCCCATGAGTCCCAGCCAGGGCAGTTGGCATATACGGTGTCAACCAGCTGTTAAATTCTCCCTTCCAGGTTTGTTGATAAATGGGTGCCTGGGAAACCTGGGAAAGGTAAAATCTGGTTAAGCAGATGTCAAGCTAAGTATGGGTTCTGAGCCTACATAGGCTTCAGGGTCAATATATAGCATAGATGGCGGCAAGCCATGTACATCTTCTTTTTTCTTTTTTTTTCTCACAACAGCAAAGAGACAGCTCAAGGGCTGCAACAAAACAAAAGTAAAAAAAAAAAAAAGCCTGCGATCTCATGTACTCCAACCAACATAAACAGAATAAGATGTTATAAAGAAATGTCCAATTTCTGGAGAATTTGTTTAGGTAGCTATCATGACACTCCTCTCTCTTGAAGGAGGGTCAAATATTTTTAGAGCAGGGAGGAAGCTGACAGACAAATTTAGAAGGCTGTTCCAGGATTTTGTACCAGCAGAAGGATGGATAAAATAGTAATTACTGCTAGTTATCTTGCATGAGAGTTTTGGACCACTCAGGGTGAGCAAGATTTAGGGGTATTTTGTCAGGAGTGCAGCAAGCCTGCAGGAGGGCGAGGAGAGCATGCAGATAGTAAGTTCAAGCAGGAGCAGTCAACATTTTGAAAATATCATAGTAAGTGTATTTTTATACAAGAGATGCACCACTGCGGTAGAGTATTTGTAGGTGAGAGACCATCAATGGAAATCAGAGGGAGTTCATGAGATGAAGGAGCCTTATACACTATTTTTACAAAGCTCCATCAATGTCAAAAGGGCACTTCCCTTCCTTTCTGTTACCTTAGCATATTTTTTTATTTGTAAACCTTAGCCTATGCAAGTGGTGCAAATTATTTATGTATATAAGTTATGATGGGTGTGTGTGAAGGGGCACTGAATTTCGTATTTTCACGAGATTGCGTTCAAAAAAAGTATCCAACCTTTAGAAATAAAAAAGATTTTGTATATTTCTGATACAATTTATGTTAATCTGTACCCATAAAAGTACTCTCCTGGGGTTCACACACTTCTCCCAGCAGTATGCCTACTTTTTAGTAACATTTCTATAAAATCCTTAACTGTAACAGTGTAGAGGCTCTGCCGTCGCTTTCTTCACAAATTTTCCTCTTGCGACTCAAAGAACACTTCCCCTTTCCAGGGTTTATTTATTTCATTTAGGGAACAGCCAGAAGTCAAAAGGTGCCATGTCTGAAGAATAGGGAGGGGTGTTGAACAAAGTGTTGTTTTGGAAAGGAAATTTTCTTAGATCAGAGTGGTTTGGAATGAGCAGTTCTAATATCCTGGTGAAGCTGCCAGTTTTTCACAAATTTACATTTCCGTTCTTTTCTTTATTTATGTCACCTTGCCAAAAGCAACACTCCTTGTGTCAACTTGTTATATATTTGTCAGACATAGCATTTTGACGATATTTTGTTTATATACGAAAAACTGAAATTTGAGTTATTTTATGCGTTTTTGTTTAATTACTCTGACACAAATGTTATATTCTTTTATGTATTTCTATATATATAGCACTATCAATACAAATGTTTATTTTATATATATTTTGTATACTCTGATAAGAGGCCCATGAAATCTCTAAATTCTTGTCTATTTTTGTTTAGGTTTTGCTAAATTTCCACGTTATTTCTATTACACACACACACACACGCACACAGTGTACAGCTTTTTATTGGGCATTTGTTTCCATTAAATGAAAGAAAAGCTAGACAAATCTAATGGAGTTGGGAGATGGGACTGAGCCGAGCTGGCTCAGGCCGGTCATTTATGGACGCCATGTAGCATTTATTGTAAAAGCGTGTGGGGCTGAGTGCTGCGAGATTTTGTGTACCCACCCAGGACAACAAATGCCCTCATTGTTTGATGTTCTTTTGACATAAGTCCAAATTTTTTTTTTTTTTTTTTTTTTTTAGCATACAAAATATGTAATATTTACAGGGTGTATTGTAAGTTCTCACTTAATACAAATTTAATTGTTGCATATGAAATGTTGCATATATATATTTTATAACAAGGTGACGTGGCAGTATTTACATAGGTGTATTATGCTATACGAACACGAGAACATAGCTCTACGTGCTAGAAGTGGATTTGTGACCACTCGATTCATATTAATATTTATTTTGTCATGATGATTTGGACAGGCTGATGTATATTTTTTCATGATTTTTATTAATTATATATCAATTTAAACACTGCAATGTGTTGCAAAAAGTTATTATAAAAGGGTAATTTGGATTTGAAAGTTATTGTTTCAGAGTATTATGCTTGTGAGAGGAGAAGGAAAGGTCATTAATTGCAAAATTCTTGAGATATTTCTTCTTAGTTCTGCTTTTAATTAACTTTTTCCTATAAATATTTTGAAGAGGAGTTACTTTATTTGGCCTATTTGCTAAAATGTCATTTATGTGTAGATATATTCTTGTATTTTTTATTAGCCAATCAACTTAGGAGTTATGTTAATATTATTGCGAGTAATAATTGGGTGTCCCAAACCATCCCACCTCTGGCCTAGAACCATCACCATGGGATTTGGGATGGCTTGGATGATTAGAAACTTTGTGTATCATAGCCTACTGCTGAAAACTGGAAATAGCTACAAGTGACATACTAATATTTTCATGAAAGAGGCAAATGATGAAGAAATCAATTTTCGCAGGATCAGCAAGGAATTACACTACTTCCTTACACCCTTCACTCCCATGCGGCCGGCGTCGAAGCGTCTGATGGAAACTCCAATGCCGTCACAGTTAGTCCTCTATGTAAACCTCATAATCCTCCTCTCTACATTTCATCTTAATCCTCTTCCTAAACCTCTTATGAGGAAATGGAAGAGGATTTTTTAAGAAATTAGAAAGAAGGTTATTTTGAGAGGTATTCAGAAGGAGTTAATCCTCTTATTTTCCTCTGTTCCCTTTCGCATACTGTATGATGCCGATGTCTGTCACGCAGTGGAAAAGGAGTTAACTAATTTTTCTATAAAAATTTTTTTTTTAAAAAGTTGCCAAATCTTCCTGTACTTATATATATACAAATAAGTAAATACAAAGGCATGATAACAAACACACACACACACACACACACACACACACACATACACACACACACTAGGAATTTAGCTAATGCAATAAATGTTCTGTAGTTGTTCAAAATATTGTGATGAAGTAATTCACCAATTAGGATTATCCATTTCGGTAATATTGAATTTAATTCATCTGAAGGAGAAGAATTTTGTAAACCTTAGCCACCTCTGTAGCAAAGTTAATGTATATCATGGATTTCTTTTTTTGGTCCCTAGAATGCAGTGCAGTGACAGATTATTTTCGGGAAAGGAGAAAAGAATCCAATTCAGGGACTATTTTAATGTTTATTTGAAAATAGGGATGGAATTCACTTGAAAGCGTAAGCACTCCTCTGGTTAATTTGGTAGCCGCCAGTGCCAAGGTACGCCGCGCGGTATATAAAACTCATTTCATAGAGACATTATTTATGTGTATTTTGAAACGTATATTTAACCATAAAGCAGCAGGGGGGGGTTATTTGCAGTATGCCTGTCCTCCCACGCCCAGGCATATTCAGGCTAAAACATACCTCACTTCAACCTTGCATACCTTTATTATTTACTTAACAAGACTGAATGAAGTATCTTTGCAATTTTCATACCACTCACCTATGTCCTTTGATGTTAATTTGAAATCTATGATCATTGTCATTATTGCGCCCAGTACCAAATATTTTTAATATCACTGAATGCGGATTTTGCCCATAGGGCAGTTTTCCACCTTGAAATGGACTTCCCTTCTATGATTTAATAATAAATAATGCATAAACTTTCAAAATACAGTTTTATGTGAAAACACATAAAATAAGTAAATTTCTATGAACTTACAGGCCTTCCTGATGTCATAAATGGTTAATATTTTTTTTTTTACAGATCAAATAGGCACCTAACATCACTGCTAGCCGATCCAGGATTCAATTTGTTTCCTATTAGTAGGAGGTTTTTTTTTTTTTTTTTGTCAAGGAGACAGTTCAAGGGCACACAAAAAGCAAACATTAATAAAAAAAAGCCCGCTATAACTATCCTAAAAAAAACAAAAATTGGCCGAAAAAGAAGATCAAATACAGGAGAGAGGTGTCCTGATACCCTCCTCTTGAAAGGGATTCAAGTCGTGAAGCGGCAGGGAGAATACTACAGATGAAGAGGAAGATTGTTTCCAGAAGTTTACCAGCGTGAGGGATGAAAAGAGTAGAAGATGCTGGTTAACTCTTACATAAAAGGAGTTTGGACAGTATAGGGATGAGCATGAGAGTAAGAAAGTCCCGAGTGCAGCGGGGACCGCGGGAGGGAGGGGCATGCAGTTAGCAAGTTCAGAAGAGCAGTCAGCGTGGAAATATCGATGAAGATAGAAAGAGAGAGGCAACATTGCGGCGGAATTTAAGAGGTAGAAGACTATCAGTATGAGGAGGAGAGCTGATGAGACGAAGAGCCTTAGCCTCCACTCTGTCCAGAAGAGGCTGTGTGGTGGAGCCCCCCACACATGAGATGCATACTCCCATACGAGGGCGGACAAAGGCCCCTGTATATGGACAGCAACTGTGCAGGGGAGAAGAACTGGCAGGAAGGAGACAGTACAGAACGCCCAGCCTCGAGGAAGCTGATTTAGTATAGAGATGAATATGAAGTTTCCAGTTGAGATTTTTGAGTTAAGGATAGACCGAGAATGTTTAGTGTTGAGGGAAAGGTGATAGCTGGGTGTTGTCAAAGAATAGGGATAGTTGTTTGGAAGATTGTGTCAGAGTGGATGGGTGGAGAAACTGTGTTTTTGAGGCGTTGAAGGACACCAGGTTCTTCTTTGCCCCAATCGGAAATAATAGTGGCAGGTCTGAGGCTAAGCTGATTCTGCAGTCTCCAGCCTTAGTCGTTAAGTTCCTGAAGGGTGGGTCTTCTATTAAAGAAGTTGAGTAATGCAGGAGTGGAATCATCGGCGTAGGAATGGATAGGACAGTTCGTTTTGGAAAAGAAGATCATCAATGAACAACAGAAAAAGAGTGGAGATGAGGACAGAACCCTGTGGGACACCACTGTTAATAGATTTAGGGAAGAACAGTGACCGTCTACCACGGCAGAAATAGAACGGTCAGAAAGGAAACTGGAGATAAAAGGTACAGAGAGAGGATAGAAACCAAGCCATGGGAGGGTAGTTTTAGAAAGCAAAGATTTGTGCCAGACCCTATCAAAAGCTTTTGATATGTCAGCGCAATAGCAAAAGTTTCACCGAAACGCTGACTGGAAGAGGATGACCAAGGAGTCAGTTAAGAAAGCTGGGAGATCACCAGTAGAATGCCCCTTGCGGAACCCATACTGGCGATCAGATAGAAAGGTCAGAAGTGGAAAGGTGCTTTTGAATCTTCCGGTTAAGGATTGATTCAAAAGCTTTAGATGAACAAGAAAGTAAAGCAATGGGACAGTAGTTTGAGGGATTGGAGCGGTCACCCTTCTTAGGTACAGGCTGTGTGAAGGCATACTTCTAGCAAGAAGGAAGGTAGATGTTGACAGGCAGAGGCGAAGAGAGTTTGACCAGGCAGGGTGACAGCACCCGGAGCACAGTTTTAAGGACAATAGGAGGCACTCCATCATATTCATCATAAGCCTTCTGAAGGTTGAGGCCAGAGGAGGGCATAGAAAACATCATTTTGAAGAATCTTTATAACAGGCATAAAAGGAGTCAGAGGGGATGAGTGGGAGGAATATGCCAGAATCTCGTCCAGAGTGGGTTTTAGAAAAAGTTTGAGAGAGAAGAGTTTCAGCCTTAGAGATAGATGAGACAGCAGTGTTGCCGTCAGGACTGAAGGTGGAGGGAAAGATGAAAGTGAGGATTGGAGAAGATGTTTTTGGCTAGATGCCAGAAGTCACAGGAAGACATTAGAGAAAGCAAGGTTTGACATTTCTATTAATGAAAAATTTTTGGTTAGTCGGAGAATAGATTTAGCAGCACGATTTCGGGCAGAAATGTAAAGTTCATAATTGGCATTAGATTTAGAAAATGCTATGAGTACCTTTTAGCAGGCTACCTCTACCTCTCTATCGTGACAGCACGGGGTAGCGTGGTTAAACAAAACTTTGCGTGAGAGTAGAGAAAAGAACAGGTAATGTATGCCTCTAATTCAGAGACAATCACCTCTGTGATGCGCTGAGCTTTACACACAGAGGGTCTCTCTATCCTGGAAGGTAATAAATCATTCCACGGGAAATCAGGAAAAGTACATCCTCAGGTCGTCCCACCGAGCTGAAGCCAAAAATGCCAGAAGCATCGCCTCTTCAGGTGGGTCCAGAGGGTGGCCACAGGAGCGATAGGACAGGAGTGCAGAAATAAAGATTGTGATCGGGAGGAGCCCAACAGGAAGAACAGTTTGAAACAGAATAAGCAGAAGGGTTTGAGGAGTAAAGGAAGAGGTCGAGTAATGTTAGGCCGATCTCCAAGACGGTCAGGAATACGTGTAGGGTAACTGGACCAGCTGCTCTGGATCGTTGAGGATGGCAAGTTGTGAAACATTCTTCCAGGATGGTCAGTGAAAAGGATGGAAATACGACTGGTGGTGGTTGTTGAAATCTCCTAGGATGGAATTTCACCAAGAAGGAAAGTGGGTCATGATGTTATCACACTTTGGGAGTTCAAATAGTCAAAGAATTTTACATAGTTGGTGAGTTGAGTGAGAGATAAACAGCACAGATGTATTTAGTAATAGGTGACAATGAAGTCTTAGCCAAGATGGTGGAAAATTCAGAAGAGTCAAGGTTATTGGGCACAAAGAGCTGGTGATGTCGTTGCGCACGTAGGCGCAACATCCAACTGGATTGAAATTTGAGATAGAGAGAGACAGTAGGAGGAACAGAGTAAGTTTATATCAGTAGCCTCAAAACCTATGTTTCAATGAAGAAAGAGTGAGCTTTAGGAGGAGATGATGTTCCACAGAATGAAAATTAGAGCGACGACCGCAGAATGTTAAGAAATATATATATATATATATATATATATATATATATATATATATATATATATATATATATATATATATATATATATATATATATATATATATATATATATATATATATATATATATATATATATATATATATATATATATATATATATATATATATACCTAACTCTACCAACTATGTGTAAATTGCTTTGACTATTTAATTTAAATGGAGCACATCTTGACCCCACTCTCCCTTCGCTAATCTCCATCTAGGAGATTTCAATGTTCTTCAGCTTTAGCTTTCATCCTCTTTCACTGACCATCACTGGTGAACAAGAACCTTACAACTTTAACTTTATCCTCAACGACCTAGAAACAGTTGGTCCAGCACCTACACGTGTTTCCTGACCGTCTTGGAGAATCATTGTATTACGCGCTGTTCTAGACCTCTTCCTTACCTCAAACCCTTCTGCTTATTCTGTCAAGCTGACTTGCTCTCCCATTTGGGCTCCTCCGATCCACCAATCTTATTTATGCATCCTGTCCTATCGCTCCTGTACCATCCTCTGGACCCACCGAAGAGCGATGCGCTTCTGGCAACTTTGCTTCAGCTCCGGTGGGACATTGACATCGAGGATAATACTTTCCTCCACTTCCCGTGGAATGATTATTGCTTCCAGGATAAAGAGAGACCTTCCCTCTACAATTGTGTGTGCTCAGCGCATCACAGAGGTGATTATCTCTGGAATGAGCATCATTCTCGTTCTTTCTCTACTCCATAAAAAGCCTTGGTTTAATCACGCTTGTTCTCGTGCTTTGTCAGCCCAGTGATAGAGAAAGTGGCTAAAAAAGGTACCTGAGAGCCTTCAAACTAATGCTAATTATAAGAACTTTACATTTCTTTTGCCCGAAATCGTTGCCAAATCTATTCTCCGACCCAACAAAATTCTTTCATTAATAATAGAAAAATGTCAAAACCTTTGCTTTCTCTAACTTTCTTCCCGTGACTTCAGCATCTAGCCAAAAGCTGTCTCCTCCAACTTCTGCTTCCCTTTCATCTTCACCCTCCACTCCTCAGTCCTGACAGCAACTTGCTTTGCTGCGTCTCATCTATCTCTAGGCTTCCAGAACTCTTCTCTCAAACTTTTTCTAAAACTTCCACTCTGGACGATTCTGGAGCACCTTCCTCCTACTCATCCCCCCTCTGACTCCTGCTATGCCTGTTATAAAGTTCTTCAAATGATGTTTTCTATGCCCTCTCTGGCTCAATCCTCCAAGAAGCTTATGGACCTGATGGAGTGCCCTCCGTGATTGTCATAAAGCTATGCCTCCGTTGCTGTCACCCTTACACCTGGTCAAACTCTTTTCGCCTCTGTGCATCCAACATCTACCTTTCCTTCTTGCTGGAAGTATGCCTTCCACCTGGCCTGTGCTAAGAAGGGTGACCGCTCCAATCCCTCAAACTTCTACCGTCCTATAGCTTTGCTTTTGCTTGTCTATCTAAAGCTTTTGGAATCAATCCTTAACCGTGAAGATTCAAAAGCACCTTTCCACTTCTGACCTCTCTATCAGATCGCCAGTATATAGGTTCCACCAAGGAGCACGTTCTACTGGCATTGATCTCCCTAACCTTCTCTCTTTGACTCTTGGTCATCCTCTCTTATGCATTCGTTTCAATTGAGAGAGCCGCTTTTGCTATTACGCTGGACATATCAAAAGCTTTTGATGCGGTCTGGCACATATCTTCTTTGCTTTCCTAACTACCCACTCCTACGGTTTCTATCCTTCTCTCTGTACCTTGTGCTCTCCAGTTTCCTTTCTGACAACCGATTTCTATTTTTTACTGCCGTGGTGAGCGGTCACTGTTCTTCCTAAATCTATTAGAAGTGGTTGTCCCACAAGTTCAAATCTTATCTCCCACTCTTTTCTGTTGTTCTAGGTGATGATCTTCTTTCCAAAACGAACTTTGTCCCTATCCATTTCCTACGCCGATGATTCCTCTGCATTATTCAACTTCTTTTTAATAGAAGACCCACCTTCAGGGAACTTAACTTTGACTCAAGGCGCTGGAAGCTGCAGAACTAGCAGCCTCGAACCTTACTATTATTTCCGATGTGGGGCGAAGAAAGGCCTGTGGTGTCACTTCAACTTACCTCAAAAAACACAGTTTCTCCACCCTATCCACTCTGACACAATCTTCCAGCGCCAACTTCATCCCTATTCTTTGGCAACACCCAGCTATCACCTTCCTCAACTTTCAAACATCCTCAGTCTATCCTTAACTCAAAAATCTCAACTGGAAACTTCATATCCGCCCGTCTGTCTCCTTACCTAAATCAGCTTCCTCGAGGCTGGGTAGTTCTCATACTCGTCTCCATGGTTACTTCTCCCCTGCACAGTTGCATGTCCATATACAGGCCTTGTCCTTTCCCTCGTAAAAGTGTCATACGGCATCCTCATGTGGGGGGCTCCCTCACACAGCTCTTCACAGACAGGAAGTGGAGGCAAAATACTTCGTCTCATCCAGCTCTCTCCTCCCCTCCCATACTGATAGTCTTCTACCTCTTAAATTCCCGCCGCAATGTTGCCTCTCTTTCTATCTTCTGCTCGATATTTCCCTGACTGCTCTTCCTGAACTTTGCTAACTGCATGCCTCCCCCCCTCCCGCATGGCCCCTTGCACTCGACTTTCTACTCATGCTCATCCCTATACTGTCCCGACCCCTTATGCAAGGATTAACCAGCATCTTCTGCTCTTTCATCCCTCACGCTGGCTAAACTCTGGAACAATCTTCCTTCATCATGGCTATTTCCTCTCCTGCCTACGACTTCAACTCTTTCAAGAGGAGGGTATCCAGGACATTTCTCACCCAGGCAAACATGCTTAAACACCTCTTTTGGATTCTTTTTAGGAACTGGCAGTGGCAGAGCTTTTTTTATTAATTGTTTTTATCAGACCTTTATTGCTTGTGAACTTTAATATACACAACAACTAAAAAAAGGGAAAAAAAAGAATATATGTATATATATGTATATATATATATATATATATATATATATATATATATATATATATATATATATATATATATATATATATATATATATATATATTTTCTCGTAAACATGTTTCATTAAAAGTGATTGTCAGTTCAGCGTTGATTATTTTCTTTAAGATGTTCTCTTTTTGTCTAATGAGTGTCTTATTCTCTTTAGGGAGTTTGTTGATGGTATCCCCGTAGGGTATCATCTGCGTAGCCAGATCGCGATTTCGGGTCCTGGACCCTTCTTCAGTGGCGTTGGGAGTGTGTCCATCTCAAGGTGTGAGAGGAGAATGACTGGGTGTCCGCGCGGGGCTGCCTTTATACGGCTGGCTCCCCGGGGTTCCTCGCTGCCTCGGCTCCTGATTGGCTGAGCGTTGCCTGCTGGACACCTTTCCTCATGCTTGGAAGAGCCAGCAGATCTTGTTGTTGGATGTTAAGATTTGGCTCCATATCCTTGATGTATAACGCTTCTAAGATGGGCAGGCGTCTGTAGTCGTTGCATGTTGTAATTATTTCGGTATTTTCTTCCAGAGTTTTTCTTGTAAGTTTCGTCTTATGTACTTGCTCAGTGTGGGTCTTGGGCGCTCCTGATGCAAGGTGATAGCTGAGTCGTCTGCTTAATCTCAGTGTCGTCATGCCGATATAGGTTGATTGAAGGGCTGCACAGTTCCCTTGGTTGCAAGTGAACCTATATACAACATGTGACTGTTGAGTATTCTTTTTGTCGACTGCTGGGCTGTTTCGTAGTAGGAGATGGCTGGTCTTCTTACTTCTGTAGTAGATGGTGAGGCTTATTTTCTTTTCTGGGTTGGTGGGAGTGACGTTTTTCTTGACGATTTGGCGCATTATACGCTCGTCTTCTTTGTAATTTGTGGAGAAGTGTGCTTTATAGTAGAGTTTGATGGGCTCGTTCTTCTCCGCCGTGTCTTCTTTTTCACAGTACCATTTGTCCACGGTCTTCTTAACTTGCTTTTCAATGTCGTTGGTGTTGAATCCGTTGCTGAGGTACATTGGTTGATCTGCTTATTTCTCCATGGACTTCTTTCCGTGCTGC